>NC_090739.1:54850209-54855209 GCF_036898095.1 Palaemon carinicauda
ACTGTAATTAGTAATATCTGCTCTTACTGATTGTTCATTTGCATTACATATGATATATAATTCAGCACAGAAAGAAATAAAACACGAAAGAGAATGTGATCATACGATAATACAGTACTGTATACAGTACGTAGTAAAATTAAATCGAACATGAAACGCAAATCAGATGCAGTCATACCATATTAGAATGGTGTAAGGCTGCTGATGGCTACTACTGTACTACAAATGTAATGGATGTGCTTCTTTTCCATGAATCTTTTGTATGTATACGTACGTAGTACTGCATCCAATAATATTCTTTGTTGCAAAAATCACATTTCGAATAAGCGTACGAGAGAGAGAGAGAGAGAGAGAGACACACACACACATCCTACAAAAGAATAAAATAGCATACGTAAAGCTATTATTATTATTGTTATTATTATTGTTGTTGTTGTTAATAAAATTATGATTGTTATTATTATTATCATTATTATTATTATTATTACTGTATTATTATTATTATTAACCCTTTTACCCCCAGGCTTTTTGGAAATTTCCAACCCTTAACCCCCAAGGGGTTACTTTTTTCCCAGCACAATTTTGATGTATATTTCTTTTAAATTGCTCTAACAGCCTTAATTTTTGTCATAGAGAGGTCAGGTTGGTCTCATTCTCTTGGAAAATATCTGAATTTTCTCAAAAAATTATCAAAAATATGAAAAAAATAATTTTTATAGCATTTTTTTGCAAGGACGTACCGGTACGTCCATGGGGGTAAAGGGATGGCTTTTGTGAAACGTACCAGTACGTCCTTTGGGGGTAAAAGGGTTAATACTGTACGTACAGTATGCGCGGGGTATCTTGTACTTTGAGTTGGTAACCTACGCATCATATACTGTAAGACGGGTTGTGATTCGTTCAAGCGCTGATAGATGACGAATCAGAACTCAAGTTTTGTTATCTAGCCTGTGATTGGTGTTTTGCCTGCATCTCCAGCTTCCAGCATCTAGGTTCTCGCGGGCCCGGGTCGTCCACTTTCTCTTATGGCGTATCGCTGAGTAGACGTTCTTAAGTTTGTGAAGTTTAATCTGTGCTGTGTGCGACCTTTTTAAGTTGAACTTTTTGTTAAATCCTACTGTACAATGCCTCCCAAGCGTTCTGCTTCTACTAAGGCTGGTAGTGAGCCTAAACACCACCGAAGGATGATGACGATTGCTGAGAAGGTTACGCTTCTCGATATGTTAAAAGACGGTAGAAAGTTACGCGGCCGCAGAGTGCCATTTTGGAATCAAACGAATCTACTGTTCGCTATATCAAGAAGGACGAGGCGAACATTAGAAAAGACGGCTGCAATCACCTTTAGCAGATCAGCGAAGCGAGTCGTTACAACGCGTAATAAAACGATCGTACGCATGGAAGGTGCTTTAGCTGTGTGGATTGCAGACTGCCGGAAGAAGAACATAGCCTTGGATACGAACACCATCCGAACAAAGGCTTTGAGCTTGTATGAGAATTTTGCTGCAAAGGAACCTCAAGACGACGACGGCTACCATGCTGAAGAAGATGATGATGCAGATGATCCTCAAACCAGGGACATCCACTGATTCCCAGCCTCAGAAACAATGTTTTTCCGCCAGCAAAGGATGGTTCGCGAAGTTTCAGAAACGCTTCGCCCTGAAAAGCGTTTCCCTGCATGGCGAGGCTGCTTCGGCTGACACTGCCGCTGCTGAAAATTACGCGAACCAGACATTCAAGAATATTATCGCCGAAGGTGGATACAAGCCGGAACAAGTGTTTAGTATGGATGAGACCGGCTTGTTTTGGAAGAGAATGCCGTCGCGAACTTTCCTGTTCAAAGAGGAAGCCAAAGCCTCTGGCTTTAAAGCATTCAAGGATCGCGTTACCCTCGTGATGTGTGGTAATGCTGCTGGATTTTTGCTAAAGCCGGGGCTTATTTATAAGTCGAAAAATCCTCGCGCTTTGAAAAATAAAAATAAGAATCTCCTTCCCGTGTACTGGATGCATAATCAAAAAGCATGGATTACGAAGATGCTGACCTCCAACTGGTTCCATCAGTGTTTTATCCCGCAAGTCAGCAAATACCTCTTAGAGAAGGGCTTGCCATTCAAGATCCTTCTCCTTATGGATAACGCTGGGTGGACACGCAACTGACCTGTCGCATGAGGGCATTCAGGTTGAGTTCCTGCCACCCAACACCACGTCATTAATTCAACCGATGGACCAGGGGGTTATCAGGGCGTTCAAGGCCCTCTACACGAAGAATACCTTGGCGGACCTCGTTGCGTGTGTGGATGCTGCCCAAGATGATGAGGATGAAGATTTTAACTTGAAGGCGTACTGGCGGCAGTACACCATAGCCACGTGCCTGCAGAATATTCAGAAGGCACTGCAAGAGATGAAACCTGCAACCCTGAATGCGAGTTGGAAGAAGTTGTGGCCCCAGATTGTTTACGACGACGAGGGATTTACACCTGCTGAAATCCAACACTCTGCAATACGCAAATCTGTGCAGTTGGCTGCCATAATTGGAGGTGACGGGTTTGGCGACATGACGACTGAAGACGTCGACGAGTTGTTGGACTGCCATTCCCAGCCCCTAACTGACGCAGACCTCGAAGACCTGACGAAATCGGCAAGCGAAGAAGAGAGTGAAACTCAGGAAGAGACCCAAGAAAATGTCGAAGAAACGGGCTTAACATTAGAACGGCTTGCCAAGGCCTGCAACCATGCGAAGGAGTTGAAAGAAATGTTGCAAGAGTGGGACGAGGATATGGTTCGGTCGATGCAATTCTGCAACAAGGTTGATGACATAATGACTCCCTACAAGATGCTCTTAGATCGAAAAAAGAAGCAGCGGCAACAACTTCCGATCACAATGTTCTTCCAGCCTCGCAAAAAAGAGCCAGTTCCTCCTGCTAGTACGCCTTCGGAAGAAATTGAAGAAGTTTCCCAGGAAGAAGTTGAAGAGGTGTCCCAGGAAAAGACACCTCCGTCTGAAGAGACGTAAAATACTACCTGGCTGCACAGTAGAACACATCATCAGCTTCATCATCATCATTTCTACTGTGCAGCAAATTCATCGCCATCATCATTCAAGTTTTTCTTGAACTTCTTTCGTGGTGAGTACAGTAACAATCTTTATTTTTTACTTTAATATTCTCACATTCTAATATTTGTGCCTGTTTTATAGTTTAGTACTGTATGCATTAAGTTAAAGGGAAGGTTTTAAAAGTCTACATGTTGTAACCTATCATATTTTTTTTTGTTTAAAATTTACATTTGTACGTACGTAAAACAATCTCTCTCTCTCTCTCTCTCTCTCTCTCTCTCTCTCTCTCTCTCTCTCTCTCTCTCTCTCTCTCTCTCTCTCTCTCTCTCTCTCGTAAATTGTTTTCCTGCTTTGCTACGTACAGTATGTACTGTATGATTTTATATAGATACGGTAAATTATATTTGTACTAATAACATATTTTGTAAATGCTTTTACTGTAAATATCATTATTTATCACTTTCATCATGCGCGTTAAATGCCTTCTTTGTTCTGAGCGTGGTTGTTTACTGAGCGTACAGTACTTTATGACGCCGTCGTTTCAGGCGGCGTCATAAAGAAAAACATTTCATTTGGAAGTCCTAAGAAAAATTAAGTAAAACATTGGTAATAACAAAATCAACATACTGTATAATCAATATAATCGATGCAAAAACTAACCTATACATATATGTGTACACTAAATGAGTTTGTTTCTTCATTATGATCAGAGATGAACGTAAACAAAACATTGGTTGCCATTTTTTATCGTGCTTTTTAGGTGTTTAGGAAACGCATGATATAAAATCGCCTTTAATATTTGTGCCTGTTTTAGTTTAGGGTGCTGGAAAAAAGATGCCTAGCCGAACGTACATTGCCGCTGAAGAGAAGAAAATGCCTGGACATAAGCCAATGAAGGATCAGTTGACTTGCGCTTTGTGCCAACGCCAGCGGGGACTGCAAAATTAAGCCTTTGTTAGTTTACCATTCCGAAAACCCTAGGGCATTTAAAGCATGTTCTATAGCGTTCTAATTCTAAGGCTTGGGTTACTAGGCATATCTTTGTGGAATGGGTAAACGTAGTTTTCGGCCCTGCTGTCAAGAAGTATTTTCAGGAGAAGAATTTGCCTTTAAAGTGCTTGCTTTGTTTGGACAATGCACCCGCTCACCCCGCCTCGGACTTGAAGATGATATCATCGACGAATACAAATTCATCAAGGTGTTGTATCTTCCACCGAATACCACCCCTATCCTCCAGCCCATGGACCAGCAAGTCATCTTTAATTTTAAGAAGCTGTACACCAAGCACTTATTTAAGCAGTGCTTTAATGTCACGCAAAGCACCAACTTAACTTTGCGTGAATTTTGGAGGAGCCACTTCAATATCGTGCACTGCTTAAAGATCATTGATCAGGCTTGGGAGGGAGTAACTCGTCGGACCCTGAATTCCGCTTGAAAGAAGCTTTGGCCTGATGCTGTTGCTCCCAGAGATTTCGAAGGTTTTGGGCCCGAGAATGAACCTTTGCTTGCCGCCGAGGAAGACGTCGAAGAGATTGTATCCCTTGGCAAGTCCATGGGTCTGGAGGTGGATGAAGATGACATCACCGAACTCGTCGATGAGCATTACGAAGAGCTCACCACCGAGGAACTCAAGGAGCTGCAAGCCATGCAGCATGATGAGTTCCAAGCGCAGTTGAGTGAGTCGGAGGAGATCGAGGAGGTAGGCCAAATCTTAGGTACGGCGGAAATAAAACATGTTGGCATATCATCAACACGTTGTTGATTTCATCGACAAGCATCACCCACAGAAACTTCAGGTTTGCCGTGCTGTTGCGCAGTTCGATGATGTTTGCTTAACGCATTTTAGAAAAATCCTCAAAAGCCGTACAAAGCAACTTTCACTCTATAGTTTCTTTAAAAAATCTTTAAAACGGTCTAGTGATCATGATGAAAAGAAAGAAAGTGAAGC
>NC_090739.1:54860209-54951314 GCF_036898095.1 Palaemon carinicauda
ATCCACAAACCATGCAACCGGCAGTACAGCCGGTGGCAAAAGTTGTGGATGGATGGAAGCTAGAATCAGATGCATTCCTCCCCTTCCATTAGAACTCTCATTCTGGCAAGGAGACAGTAGGCGGCAGTAGCCCTCCTACACTTCAATTATTGTGCTAAACTATAGTAATAGGAGATCCTCCTTTCTATTCTTTCTCTCTCTCTATCAGTTAGTGCTGCCAGGTACTAGCCTATCCCTGGTAGTATACCGGTAAAACTACAGTATATAACAATACAGTAGTTGGTAAAACTACAGTATACAACAATACAGTAGTTGGTAAAACTACAGTATACAACAATACAGTAGTACAAGTATATCTAACATACTCTGTGTATCCTATCACAGTCCATTTCTGGGACCTCATAACATGTTGAAGTTGAAGTAATCCCTCAACATCCTGATGAATCCTTTGATCATCGGAGCACTTATAAAGACCGTTCAGTATTAATATTCTACAGGTGGAGAAGTTAGTATTAATATGAACTAACTCCGGCTCTGCATACAGGAGTCGTTCCACCTTGTATTCTCCCTTATAGGGAATTTAAATATTAATATTGGCGGAGGTCTCAGGGATTGCCTGGCAGAGGAAACACAGATATGTGCCTTTCCTATTTCCTTTCTAGCTTACTATCCTAAGCTATTAAATATAATAGTAAGTATTACTATTAAAAGTATGCATTCATATCAATGATATAAATAACTGTATACTCATTTCACCCTTTTTCCTTTACAGGAGGAGCCAATGGTGACGTGTGCAGTTGTGTTCTGCAACCACAAGAGTAAGGACTTTTGTGGGGATACGATGTGCAGGTCTCATGCCCCCTGCTGCATCGTATATGGATCCCTGAGGTACTGGGACCCGAAGGGTTGCTCCAACTGCTCGACCTTGCTGACCAACGGCTTTGGAGATGATATCCCTGCCACCACGGAGGCAGGGGATATAGCAAGGGAAACCCTTCGTAGGTGTGTAAGAGGGTTCCAGAAGAACTCTGCGGGACCTTACCTACCTAATGAATCTCTTAGGTGCCTTCTGTTCCCTAAGATGCAATCCAGTGCAGTAGTGTCCCAGGAACAGGTCCAGACTCCCTTCATTCAACTGAAAATGGACGCGAACATCAATAAGGCACTTGAAGGCATGGACATCCATCAAGAACGGATGTCGGAGGTGTCCACTGACACCGAACAGGACCTACTGCAAGAAGGCCCCGAAGAAGAATTGGTTTAACCACCAACGGAGGAAGAAGGATCCGTTTTGACGGTGACTGAGGACATTCAGTTCACTGTGACGGCATATCAACCTATGCCGTCAACCTCTTCAGCCCCAACTCCCCAACTGACTACACAGGTCGACAGGAGCAAGGAGCTCCTAGAGTCGATCCAGCAGATGTTGGCAGTGTTCCGGAAGGAACAAGAAGAGATGAAGCAAGATCTCAAAGAGACGAAGAGAGAGGTACAAGAATGAAACGCCCTGGCGCTTCCAGGGGCTCTGCTAAGCCCCTTGAAGTATCTGACCTCCCTCATGCTCCGAAACCAACCCCTGGAGGTATACGGAGCACATGCCCATGAGGAATGGGAAGCTTTATATTTCCGAGAAGTTGGGGGCCAAACCCCTTGAAGATCTTCAATTCTGGCCTAGCTTTTCATCGTACCCAGTGTGTTACGTGAGACTGCGAGATGAACCTGCATCCCGCGAGGAGACGGTACCCAAGGAAGTCATTGTCTTCGAACATGACAAGGCACAAGCCATCCTGACCAAGACCCTGAAAGGAGCCGGATATACCAACTCCAAAGTCTCAGCATTGAGCAAGAAGCATCCAACCTTCATTGCTCCTTCCTCCGGAGCTTTCCCCTTTTCGGTGAAAGCCCTTGACTGTGTCATGAAAGCAGTCGAAGAGGGCAAACCCTGCCCAGTTCTAGATAAATGCAAACCATTATCTCGAGCCATGCCCACCTGCGAGGAGAAGTGGAAAGAGGTACATCTAACCTTCTCTTTCTCGAAGTTGGATCCGGAGATAGCAGGCAAGCAGTTTAATGAGTTCCTTCCAAAGTTGCCAGACCATCTTTTGAGAAGGGAACAGGAGACAAAAGAAAGACTTGTCACTTCCTTGTCTCATCAGAACTGCCTGGAAATACATGCAGGCTTAACTAATGCCCCAGCCATGGTCTGTAGAGAGCATGTGTTTGCAGCAGCAATGGTAAAACACGAACCCAGAAAGCTTATATCATCATGCATCTGGGGCAGAGACCTTTTCCAACAGGATTTGGTCCAAGAAGTCATTGCCAAAGCCGCCACGGAGAATAGGAACCTTCTCCAAAAGTGGGGCATGTCTTCAAAAAGGAAATCTTCCCCAGACAGTGGTCCCCAGCCTAAGAACAGAAAGGCAAAGAGACCACGTAGACCTGCACAACTTCCGGCCATGACCATGGCCATAGTGCCTCAAATGGTAGCCCAGCCGCTAACCACCTTCCAGATGATCCCTCAGCAGCTTGTGGCTCAGTCACCTGTCTTTAACCCAGGTTTTGAGAGAGACACGACCACCTTTTGGCCCTACAAATGTAAAGGCCCAAAAAGAGGATCCCCGGAAACCTCCCAAGGGGTAGAGAAGGATGCGGTCATGGAAACAAGTCTTCAGGAACCTCTAAATAATGAGAGGTTCCAGGTAGGAGGCAGACTTTTCCCTTTTCGGGATTGTTGGACCTTCGATCCCTGGGCCCACAGCCTAATCACGAATGGACTTTGTTGGAAATGGAACAAAAATCCACCCCTTTTTCAGAATTCTTCCAACACTTCACCCCTTGTTGAAAGAATATACCTCAGAACTCTTGAACAAGAAGGTAATAAGAAAAGCGAAGTCCAAATTCCAGGGAAGGCTGTTGCGTTCCCAAGAAAGACTTGGACAAACTCAGAGTAATTCTAGACTTGTCTCCACTCAACAAGTTCATAGAGAAAAACAAGTTCTAAGCACCTTGCAATGCATAAGGACCCTTCTACCCAAAGGGGCGTACACAGTCTCAATAGACCTGGCAGATTGCTTACTGGCACCTACCAGTCAGTCGCCCCCTCTCCTCCTACCTAGGATTCAGGCTACTGAAGACAAAATATGTCTTTACAGCCATGCCCTTTGGGCTAAACATAGCCCCAAGGGTACTCATGAAGCTAGCGGACACAATCGTCCAGCAACTACGCTCCGAGGGAGTACAAGTAGTAGCATACCTGGACGATTGGCTGGCGTGGGCAGCATCCAAGACTACTTGTCTGCAAACGGCCGGAAAGGTGATCAAGTTCCTGGAACACCTGGGCTTCAAGATCAATCGCAAGAAGCCTTGCCTTTCTCCAGCTCAGAAGTTTCAATGGTTAGGAATCCATTGGAACTTACAGTCACACCACCTCTCCATTCCATTAAAGAGGAGAGAGATAGCGGCATCTGTGAAGAGACTAATCCAACACAAGAGGATTTCAAGACGCCAACAGGAAAGAGTTTTGGGCTCTCTCCAGTTCGCAGCAGTGACAGACCTGGTGCTAAAAGCACTGCTAAAGGATGCGTCAGGAGTCTGGAGATGATACGCATCAAACACTTGAAGAGATCAACAAAGGTTGACCCCGACCCGATTGCGCACGCTTATAAGGCCGTGGTCAACAGCCAAGAGCTTAGCATGGACAATTCTCTTGCAACCACCACAGCTACCAATGGAGATACACATGGACGCCTCCTTGGAAGGGTGGGGAGGCCATTCGCAAGAAAGGAAAGTGCAAGGGAATTGGTTGCTCCAGTTCAAAACTTTTCACATCAATATCTTGGAGGCTATGGCAGTCTTCCTAATGTTGAAGAAACTATCCCCTCGCAGAGCAGTCCACATCAGACTGGTCCCGGACAATGAAATGATAGTAAAATGTCAAAATCGACAAGGCTCGAGATCACCTCACATCAATCTCGTGATGTTAGCCATCTTCCGCCTGGCAAGGAAGAGAAGATGGCATTTATCAGAAGTTCACCTTCAAGGGTTCCGCAATGTGACGGCGGATGCTCTGTCCAGGTGAAAGCTGATAGACTGAATGGTCCGTTGATGCAGACTCATTCTCTTTCATCTCAGAAAAAGTCCCGGAACTGCAGATCGACCTCTTCGCAACGAGCGACAAGAAGAAACTACCTCGTTATGTAGCTCCTTACGAGAACCCTCAAGCAGAAGCGATAGACGCCATGTCTCTCGACTGGAACAGATGGAATCGGATCTACCGGTTTCCACCAACCAATCTCCTGCTAAAAGTCCTCGACAAGCTAAGATCCTTCAGAGGAACAGCTGCAGTAGTGGCCACCAAATGGCCCAGAAGCAATTGGTTCCCTCTAGTTCTAGAATTGAAACTGAAGTTGTTTCCTCTGCCGAACCTAGTTTTATCCCAACTGGTTCAGAAGTTGATTGTTTACGCTTCATCCTTGAGAACCAACAACCTACATCTCAGGATTTTCTCGCTCTAGCAGCGAAGAAAAGGTTTGGGATCTCAAAGGACAAAATCGACTTCATCGAAGAGTACAAGTCAAGTTTAACTAGGAGACAATATGAATCGTCTTGAAAGAAGTGGGTTTCCTTTGTGAAAGCAAGGAAACCAACAGAAATATCATTAGATATCTGTCTTTCTTTCTTCATCCACCTACACGAACAAGGCCTGGCTTCCACCAAAATAACCGCGTGTAAGTCAGCTCTGACTAGACCTCTTCTGTATGCCTTTCAGGTGCACCTCACAGGTGAAATATTCAATAAGATACCAAAAGCATGCGCTAGACTCAAGCCAGCAACCCCTCCAAAGCCCATAACATAGTCGTTGGACAAAGTCTTGCACTATGCTTTGAATCTGAACAATGAGGATTGCCCCCCTAAACGATCTAACACAGAAAGTTATATTTCTGTTTGCAATAGCCTCAGGGGCTAGAGTCAGTGAAATAGTGGCCCTATCCAGAAATGAAGGCCATATTCAGTTCCTATATGTGGAGGACAGCCAAAAATTCTTCCCAGGGAAATGGAAGTCTCACTCACAACATTGGACGGTCATAGTGTCAAATGTGTTTCGCACCCCACTTTCAACGAGAGTACAGGTGTGATATATGCTCCAGAATTGCTGGACATAGAGGAAAAAGAAATTGAGGATGATTGATTGATTGATTGATTTGAAGTTCTCTGGCATCCTGACACCGAAGGTCATTGGCACCGATATAGTTTATTATAAATAAAGATTAAAAGAATATTCAATTAAAACCCCAGACGTAAATGTCATAAAAGTTAAATAGCATTAAGAAGACCTGCTTCGGATATAAATTGAAAAATTCCACTAGAAGTTAATATGATATAAAAGTTAAATAGCATTAAGAAGACCTGCTTCTGATATGAATTTAAAAATGCCACTGGCATTGTACGACACATCATGTCCAAGGATCTTGGCAAGGATGAACCTGCAATCTTCACCATGAGCCTCAAACAGATATCTATTTCTTTCAGAGCTATAAGTAGGGCATTCAGTCAACAAATGCATCACTGTTAAGGGTATCAAACAGTCATCGCAATATGGTTGGTGTTGGCCAGCCAGCAGAGACTCGTGTGTCATCCGGGTGTGACCAGTCCGGAGACGACAAAGAGTAGTCTCCCATTTTCGGGGCATACCATTATACCTCCAAGGGGATATACCAATCACAATTTCTCTCATCTTATTTTCGTTTAAACTATCCCAATGCTGTTGCCAATTGTTATAAATAGAATTCCGAATTGCTGGTAAAAAATCATCACAAAGAATCGGAGACCTTCTTGGTAGCAACTCGGCTCCAGAACTCTTTGCCAGTGAATCTGCGTCTTCATTTCCAGACACACGTACGTGTGCCGGAACCCAGTAAAATCGAACTGTTATACCTTTCAGGCAAATAATTAAAAGCCACTCTAAAATCTTTAAAAGTGAAGGGTTACAAGAATTAAAACCTTCTAAAACTTTAAGAACACTTCTTGAATCACTATAAATGGTAAAATTGCCCTCCTCTTTTAGCGCTATTTTCTCAATAGCGGTTAGTATGCCATATGATTCAGCAGTAAATATGGAAGATATTGGATGAAGTGCCCCTCTACAGTTAAAAGAGCTACTATATACTCCAAATCCAACGCCAGCATTGTATTTGAAGCCATCGGTATATATAAAAGTTGATTCCCTATGTTCTTCAACATGTTCCATAAAAAGAGACCTAGCTTCTAATTCAGTCATTTTTTTTTTAACACCAATAAAATATTTACAGAAAGATATCTCTGGTAATTTCCACGGAGGGGTTGATGGTATCTTACCTGGAAGTACCTTACCTCTAATTTTATCAAGAATGTTTAATAATTGTTTTACTCGAAAGCCATAAAGTTGAGGAGATTTTGGGTGCGACTCAAAGTATGTTGAGTTCCTTACAAGGCTTGCAGTCTGAAAAGCTAAAGAATTGAGGATGAACTGAGGAGTCAAGGAGTAGTAAAAGTAGTCAGAATGAGAAAGAGAGTTGGAGAACAACGTATTCCACTTGCTACTTTGATTATAACATTTGATCTTTGCAGATTACCAAATGTTATAAAAGCTGGTTGGCTATCTTTGAAGGTGAAGCCATATATCCCTTCACCATTGCAGTTATCATTGCCAAATGTATGGCCATTTAAGCCAGAAATGCAGGGAAAAACTAAATAATAATCCAGCTGTTTGTGCCAACTGTGGAAAAAATAGTCATGGGGTATGCATAGAAAATCCAAATTGCATATATTGTGGGGAAGCACACTCAGCTACATCTAAAAGCCGTGTTAAGTTTATTTTTTGAAAAAGAAATTCAGGCCATTAGGACCGTGGAAAGGGTTACTTTTAAAGAAACATATGAAAGTAGTTAAAGAGGTTGAAAGTCCCATCAAAAATCTATATCCAGAAATTGTAAAAAAATCAAAACAGATACCTGGAGATCTGAAAGGTATTCAAAAGCCTTCTACTCCCATTCTAAACAATAGTACAAACCTCTTTCAGGCCTTGTCCTTGCCTGATCTGATGGAGGTTCCACTTCAAACAAATTTACCTGGTGAACCTGTAGTGGGGAAGGTGCAAAAACCTGACAGCTCACAACCTTTTAATCGAAAAAGAGAGAGCCCTCCATCTCTCTCGCCTCCTACCATAAGAAACATTAAAGTCACGACTTCAAATAGATATGATTTCTTGTCTGCTGATTTTTCTGATCAACTGGGAGGTAAATTGAATAAATCCGAAATTCAAGTAGAGGTTCACCATCCTCCTCAACAGTTAGATCAAAAGGACACAAAGAAAAAGACAAACACAATCCCACTATATCAAGATCCTCTCTAGAGATACCACCGGGAAATATTGTTAGATCAAATATTGCCAATGGGAAGACTTCATCCAAGGTGTCTTCCTAAAAATAAACCATAGTTTTTTCCTCCATTCTGCAATGGAATTGCCAGGGTTTAAGGGCGAAATATGAAGAACTTACGTGAGCACTCCCCTATAACTGTACAGTATGTCTACAGGAGAGCAAGCTCGATGCTAACACTCCTTGTCCTCCAGAGCATGTTAGCTATAGGACACCATATGATCAACGAGCTGGGAGCCATGGGGGAAGTCTTATATACGTTCGTCGAGATGTTCCCCAAATATCTTTGTCTATCTGTACCCCTCTGCAGGCAGTGGTTGTACAGATTGATATAGGGAGAAAATACGCAATCTGTTCTCTTTACTTGCCTCCAAATGATAACATCTCATATGATAATATAGTAGAGGTGATTAAACAACTCACACAACCTTTTCTTTTACTAGGAGATCTTAATAGTAGACATCCTTTATGGGGTGAGGTTTGGCAAACGCAAGGGGTAATATTATATCATCAATTTTGGAGAATGAAGATGAAGGCCTTCTTAATACAGGAGAGCCCACACACTTTCATGTTCAGTCAGGTACCTTGTCCTGCATTGCCCTATCAGTTGCAAGCTCTAACTGTCTTCTCGATTTTAATTGGAGAACATTAGATGATTGGCATACTAGTGATCATGGACCGATCATTATAAACACCCACAATGGTCCACCTTTACAGAGGTCGCCACGATGGAATCTTGATAAGGCGGACTGGGATAGATATCGGGAGCTAAGTGAAATTGAAGGAAATGCAGAACAGTTTGAAAGTGTTGATGATGCCATAGACTTACTTAATGGAACTCTTCACACAGCAGGAGTCAATTCCATTCCCAAAACAACAGGGATATTCAAACGACGACCAGTCCCCTGGTGGTCATCAAAACTAACTGCCCTGCACATAGCCACAAGAAAGTCTTTAACCCGATTGCGCAGGTGCCATACTAAGGAGAATTTAGTCATATACAAGAAATGTAGAGCACAGTTCCGTCGTGCCTCGAAAGAAGCTAGGCGCCAGTCTTGGGTGTCATTTGTTTCCTCCATTAACAGTAGAACACCAGCATCATCAGTATGGAGGAAAGTGAAAAAGATAGCAGGCAAATTTACCACAAACCCACCACCAGTGTTAAGGGTAAATGTTCAGGATATGGCTGGAGCAACTGAAGTTAGCAATGTCCTGGTTGATCATATTTCAAATGTATCATGCAAGTGTGAAGCAGCTCCTGGTCACCAATATAGGAGGATTGAAGAAAAGAAGGTTTTAAATTTCGCAACAAGAAAGGAAGAGTCATGCAATTCTCCTTTTACTGAAAGAGAATTTGATTCTGCACTTGGTACGTGTAACGATAAAGCCCCTGAACCCTATGGAATTCCATATGCAATGATTAGACACGTACCTTTTATTACAAAGTTATTTATTTTAAGCATTATTAATAGAATATGGCAATTTCATAGTTATCCAAGTGTTTGGGAACTAGCCATTATTTTAGCCTTTTTAAAACTCGGTAAAACAAGTTTTTAGCAGCAAATTATAGGCCAATTGCCTTGACATCTTGTTTATGTAAAATCATGGTGAAGATGGTCAATGTAAGACTGATGTGGTACCTTGAAAAGAAGGGTATTTTATCACCCATTCAATGTGAATTCAGAAAAATGCACTCAACGACTGATGTGTTGATACTACTTGAGTCTTCTATTTGTGAAGCCTATGCTTCCAAACAGCACCATGTGATAGTCTTTTTTTGACCTTGAAAAGGCATATGATACCACATGGAGATATGGTATACTTAAGAGAATTCATGAGTTTGGATTAAGAGGAGAGCTACCACTATTTATTCAGTCATTTCTTTCAGTTTTTCAAGTAAGAGTGGGTGAAACTCTATCAGAGAGTAAATGTCAGGAAGAAGGAGTTCCTCACTTGCTGAGTGTAACCCTTTTTGCACTAGCAATTAATGGGATATCCTCAGTCATTCCCCGGGATGGTCTTTCAACATTATTTGTGGATGATCTCTCCATATCATTTGCTGGAGCTAGAATGGCAATGGTTAAGAGAAAAATACAACTCTCAATTGACAAAATTATCCAGTGGGCCGATATGAACGGATTCAAGTTCCCGACAAGTAAAAAGGGATTTTGACGAAGGAAAAATCTATTTCTGGGGAGAGACCTGTGACGGCCGGCGAAAAAGTCCTTCTTTGTACTTTTTCTGATATAAATCTTCCAAATATACCAGAGAAAATTAAAAGCATGGAATGCAGAGGTTACAACCCTCGCGCGAGCACCTTGTTGGTGTCGTATATCTAACAAGGGCGTTTGTAAAACACTATTCACAGGCTGTCTTCCATTTAGATAATCCCTTCATCAAAGGGGGAGGGCCGTGACAGGCCCTAGAGAATACAGTTGGGTTACCCTACCGACACCTACCACTCGCGCTCACCAGGTCATCCTTCTGCAAGAACATATGGCTTGGCAAGGAAAGGGTGGGTCCGTACAAAAATAATCGGGAAGGGTTTCGCCGGGCGTCACAGGTCTCTCCCCAGAAATAGATTTTTCCTTCGTCAAAATCCCTTTTCTGGGTCGACCTGTGACGGCCGGCGAAAAAGTACCAGAGAATGCCTTCCAAGCCCAATAAATTAATAACATAATGAGGAGAATACAATCACCATGTACGACAATACTTTGATATAATAAAATAATCGTCCAATTACCAACCAGCCAAATGACATAGGGAACGTAAGGTTAAATAATAATGACGACAAGGAACCAACTGAGTGTCGAATCGCAAAAGGCATCAAACCTTACATGTCTAAGTATATCTAAACATTAAAGGAACGGTAACTACAATAACAGTTAAACCATAGGAATTAAACATGGCAAATATCATAGGGCTAACGAACTACCAAGGAGAGCGGCGACGTGGTGTGAGTGGCGGGTAGGAGGGAGAAGAGAAGAGATGGAAGAAAGGAAGAAGAGGAGATTAATGGGGAGAGATAAGGCTCCCCTCTGCCATCGTCGGGTATTTAAGGGCCTGTAAGATCTTTAGATATTGGCGTTTGACAACCATAGGGGATTTCCAACCCGTATATTTTTTAAAATCATCAAAGTCCCTGTTCTGGAAGTCATTGTTGGAGGCATCTACTGTCCGTATATCATGAGCCTGGGGAAATGATTCCGGATTAGTACTGTATGTTTAATGAAGTAGAGGATTTGTTGCCTGATACCGTGAATGGAAATAGTACCTCCTTGTTCCCTGATAACCAAGGGGCCAGACGAGCGGGTGGCAGTTCTAGCTAAAAAGGGGCTTGAGAGTGTGACTGTACACGGAGAAAAATCCTGGGGATGAAGAATAATCTTCCGAGGGGAGCACCTATTTTGCGGATCCTCATTTTTTAGCTAGGGAAGCTTTGTCTGGAAAAGGAGTACTTCGGCTGAAGGGAGGAAATCTATGTTTTCCGGGTTTCGTGAGAGAGCTGCTAGTTCTGATGTTCCATCACCTGAGGCCATAGCCGTTAGAAATAAAGTCTTCCTAAGAAGAGTGATATAAGAGCAGGATTCATTGTCCGTGTCCATCGCAAGTTTGAGAACACCATTCAGAGACCAAGAGTCCTTTTGTGGCCGAACCGAAGGTCGAAGCCTAGCACATGTTTTTGGTGTTGATGAGAAATAGGAATCAGCTAGGTTAATGTTGAACCCAACAAGGAAGATCTTCTTCAAAGCTGACTTGATGGTGGTTAAAGTGCTAACTGTTAGGCCTTTGACAAATAGGAACCTCAAGAAAGAGATGGCTAAATGCGGGGACATACGAGTATGGTCTGCACTATTAGGGGACCTACTAGTTGTTAACGGCCGAATCATATTGGCGAATTGTCGAGTCCCTTTTGTCCCATTCGATGAAGAGATCGTTTCCGGTTCAATGTTCGCATCTCTACGAGCTGCCAACTTCCTGTAGTCCACAAAGTTAGAGTTTTGGCTATCCTTGAGTAATCTGACACAGTGAGTTTGGATACTCGGGTCAGTTTGAGGAACGGGATCCGGATGGGACTGAGTTTCAACTCAAGGAGGAGAGGAAACCAACTGTTCTTGGCCAGTGAGGTGGTACTAAAGCCACTGCGCCCCGGAAGGAGCGTAGTTTGTGTAAAAGTTTTTAGAAGATTCCCTGGGGGAGATAGGGAAATCTTCTTCTAATGGTTCCAATCCCGGGGTAATGCGTCCATGGCATAAGCCCGAGGGTCCAGGGTTGGGGTCACATAACAAGGAAGTTAGTGATTCATCTGAGTTGCGAATAGATCTACCTGGAGGCCTGGAACGAGCCTGAGTATCCACCGGAATGAAATTATGTCTAGAGACCATTCTGACTCCAGTGGATCCGTCCTGGATAGTGAGTCCGCTCTCACATTCTGGCCTCCCGCTAGGTGAGGTGCCGACAGGAACCAATTCTCTTCTGTTGCCCAGGCGAAGATAGTGACCAGGATCTGATTCAGGTTGGGTGACTTGGATCCTCCCCTGTTGACGTAGTGTACTGCGTCTGTGCTGTCTGACACTACTCTGATGTGGGTCGACCTCGGAGGAGAGTCTCTCTTCAGGGTCAAGAACACTGCCATGGCTTTGAGAACAATGATATGGGACTGTTTCATGGAGAGTGACCAAGAACCTGAAACATCTGATGTTTGGAGTAATCCCCCCCCATCCACTTAGAGACGCGGCTGTATGGAATGTCACTTGTGGAGGTGGGAATTGTAGAGGAACCGATTTGGAGAGGTCCTTCGGTTCGGACCATGGGCGTAGTCTCATTTTCAAGACAGAGGGGATCTTCGAGACCATGTCTCTTATAGGTACTGTAGCTCTCTTTCTCCAAACTCGATTGATGTCTTTGAGTTTGGCTTTTATTAGGAGATCTGTTACTGAAGTGAATTGGAAAAGTCCGAGGATACTTTCTAAGGCTCTTCGGACACCTGTTTGTGTTTGAGAAAATATTTTGATCTTGGAAACTATTCCTCTTACCTTTTGGAAGGGAGAGACAACGTGTGCTTCGAAAGGTCCCACTGAATGGCTAACCATTCTAAGCGGACTGATGGTTGCAGGCGAGATTTTTTGGAGATTAACCCGAAATCACAGGTTGTCGAGAAATTGAAGTAATTCCTTCGTAACTCTGTTGCCTTCTATGACCGGCCGGGCCCAAATGAGCCAACCGGCCAGATAAGCAATGATCTGTATATCTTGGTTCCTGAGTTGTTCTAACACTCTCTCTCCCAGTTTCGTGAATATCCTGGGATCAATGTTGAGGCCAAAGGGCATGTCTTGAACACAAAGGCTTTCCTGCTTAGGCGGAAACCCAGATAAGAAGAGAAGTTTCGAGCTATAGGCGCAAGATAATAGTCGTCGGTAAGATCGACAGAGGTGGTGACGGTCCTACGGGGAAGTAAGGTCCGTACCTGAGAGATAGTCAACATCCGGAACTTGTCGCAGAGAATGTAAGAGTTTAGCTTGACAAGTCCAGGTCCACTCTCAATGCCGACAAGCCTTTCTTCGGAATTGTGAACAGGTGGCTTTGGAACTTCAGTGATCGATCCCGTTTGATTGCTTCTTCTTGAGTAACCCTGTGGTGTACTCTTTCAGGATGGGAGTGGATTTCTGGGAGAAGGTCACTGGTGGAGGAGGAGGACCTTGTGGCCATTTTCACCTCAAACCTTTAGAGATTATGCTATGAGCCCACAGAGCGAAGGTCCAATGGTCTCGAAAGTGGTAAAGTCTACCCCCTACCGGGACCACCGCGTTGTGAGGGGGTGAATCTAGGTACTTTCCTTCTCCGAGCCCCCTTTTTCCTAGGTCCGCCTCGATGGCGAGACTGTCTTCTACTCCTGTAGCTTCCTCTCTGGTGTCCACGAGAGGAGCCTGAGGGTTCGGATCTAGGGCTGTATGCAGGTAAAACATCCCAACGGGGTTGGGCTGTGTACCTGGGGAATCAGTGAGGTAGACCACCTGATGAGGGGGATTTGGATGCATAGACGTCGAATCAGAGGAAGGCTGTGATGACGAGTGGGTAACCGACTATCGATTCCTGTCTGATAGAGGCCTCAGATAGAACGTATTTCCCACAACTAACCCGATCAGACCATCAAACGTGTAGGTCGAATTGGAAGGGCAGATCTTGGAATTATCGTACCCCCCAGACTGACAACATCCTGGTCCAGACAGATCGGGCCTGCCCTTTAGGAAATAATACTGTTACCTTCGGTACCTTGTCTAACCTAACCAAGGCAATCTCTTTCAATCGAACGAATCCGTTGAACGGGAATTCTAGTACCTGGGAGTAAAATCTAGGTCCCCCAGAGGGAGGACGTCTATGCCATCCAGATTTATGGTACCATCTATATATGGAACATGTAAGGCAAATCTCTATGCGTTGTTTTTATCGAAGGAGGTTACTTCGATATGCCTGGGGCTGTAGGGGGAAACTTCCGAGTTCCTGAATGGATCCGACTCACTACCATACTTTTGAGCTCCGTCATAGCCCCTTGGTTTTCCCTAGAATGTGTTGCTTTTAGCAGTCACGGTTTATGCAGGGTAACATGAACATCAGGATCCATTAAGGGTCCTAGGTCAGTGACGTAGGTAATTGCAAAGCTGAAGGCTCAAAACTCATCCCCACCTACCTGCCCGTCCATGGGGTCGTCGTCCAACCTTAGAGAGGACACTCTGAGGAGATAGGGACCTCTAGATGGAGCATTTCTTCCCAACCTTGATACCCAAGGGCGGAGAGCCTCTCTTGCAGGCCAGAGAGATTCATCATCATCCTGACGGGAACCATGTAGGCGAACCTTCTGTAACAGAAAGGGGACATAAGTCTGGATGTTCCTTGAACTTTGGTTAGTGATCCTATTCACAGGCTGGGATCAGCTGTATAACTCATAAAAATCAATTTTAAAGAAAAGTCATTTAATGTACTATCTTTTGGGGTATAGTTCGACACTTGTATTCATGAAATGTGACACTGTTGGCGCATCCGCCACAGGTTGGCCACCCCTGACTCAGACGTTCAGAACCGGGTCTAACATTATTTACTGGCTATTAGTATTCTATTGATTCATCTGTTCACTGACCAGAGTTTCAAGGAACAGTAGATAGCCTCTCATGGCATGGTTAGTCTCGACCCGGCCCTTCATTAGAAGGGGCCAACGTTCGGTTCCCAGTACTGAGTGGAAACTTATTTCTATTTGAACACTATGTTGTATGGATATTTATTCATATTTAGGCATAGTTAGAATTGAATATGCATAAATAAAGGCATAATCAATTTATTTCTATTTGAACACGATGTTGTATGAATATTTATTCATATTTAGGCATAGTTAGAATTGAATATGCATAAATAAAGGCATAATCAATTTATTTCTATTTGAACACGATGTTGTATGAATATTTATTCATATTTAGGTATAGTTAGAATTGAATATGCACAAATATAGGCACAATCAATTTATTTCTATTTGAACACTATGTTGTATGGATATTTATTCATATTTAGGCATAGTTAGAATTGAAAATGCATAAATATAGGCATAATCAATTTATTTCTATTTGAACACGATGTTGTACGGATATTTATCCATATTTATACATAGTTAGAATTAAATATATGCATAAATATAGGCATAGTTATGTTCATATATTTTTATTAGGACTTTCAAGAATAACTAATGAATATTACCAACGCAAATTCAAAGTGTCATTAAAGTAAGTACAGTTTACTTTGTATTCATGTTAAATCCTTTCCTTTACAGCAAAACAAGAGATTGGCCACCCGTGGTCTGAGTGATCTCTGTCTGTACCGGAGCTCCGGTAACAATCCCCGGTACAAAGGTCCGTCATAGTGACAACGTGAACACCAGAGGAAAACTAATATTAACCTCAATGCTGATCGCCTGTACGATATCCGGTTAAGCCGGAGATTCGATGAAAAGGATCGTAATAACGATATTGTGATTATTCATGAAAAAGGGTTCATACCCTGATTCTGATCGTCTGATTGATCTCTGTTTGTAACGGAGAACTAGTGACAAAGGTCCGTCATCGTGAAAACGTGATCCTCAGCGGTACGTAATACTGAATGTTTGTGTTATCTCCAGTGAAGCCGGAGATTCGATGAAAAAGGGACCGTAATAATGAAACTGTGAAGTCTTCATCGGTATCACATTGTTAACTCCGGTTTTCCATTTCTGCCGTATCCGGGGAGTACATTCAGACCCTCATATATACATCAAAGGTCAACCGATCGCATGTGCAAGTGAAGCTAAATTTTTAGGTTTGATATTTGATTGTAGGCTTACATGGGTGTCTCACTTAAAAGCCTGAAAAGCTAAATGTGTTAAGGCTCTGAATATTTTAAAAGTATTGTCCCATACATCATGGGGGCAGACCGCAATACTATTGTAAAATAAGACAAGGCCTTGATTTATTCCAAAATTAGTTATGGATGTGAACTATACACCTCAGCCACCCCAAGCTGGTTAAAGATATTAGATTCAATACATCATGCTGGTATTAGATTGTCCACAGGAGCATTTACGAACCTCACCTATCACAAGTCTCCTTGTTGATGCTGGAGAGTTACCTCTAGACCTTTACCGAATGTCTTTTTCTGGGGCGGCCTGTGACGGCTGGTGAGAAAGGTCCTTCTTTGTACCTTTCCTAAACTCAGATGAATCACAAACTTCCGTGTTATGTGACACCAAACATGGACCCTCAGGCTTATGCCATAGACGCATTAACCCTGGATTGGAGCCATTAGAGGAAGATTTACCTATTTCCACCAGTGAATCTTCTAATGAAAGTATTGCACAAACTATGCTCCTTCCGGGGGGCAGTGGCCTTAGTAGCACCTCACTGGCCAAAGAGCAGTTGGGTTCCTCTCCTCCTCGAGCTGAAACTCCGACCCTTCCGGATTCCATTCCCCAAACTAACCCAAGTAATTCAAACACAGACTGTGTCAGATTCCTCAAGGATAGCCAAAACCCTAACTTTGTGGACTTCATGAAGTTTGCAGCTCATAAAGACGCAAACATTGACCCGGAAAACGTTCTCTTCATCGAAGCGGACAAAAGGGACTCGACAATTCGTCAATATGATTCGGCTGTTAAGAAATTAGCAGGTTTCCTAAAGAATTCAGACCACACTCGTATGACTCCGAATTTAGCCATCTCGTTCTTTAGGTTCCTATCTGACAAGGGCTTGGCAGCTAGCACTATAACTACCATCAAGTCAGCTTTGAAGAAGATATTCCTGGTTGGGTTTAACATTAACCTGGCTGATTCCTATTTCTCATCTATTCCAAAAGCATGTGCTAGGCTTCGGCCTTTGGATCGGCCGCAAAAAGTCTCTTGGTCTCTGAACAATGTCCTCAAACTCGCGTCGGACACGGACAACGAGTCCTGCTCTTATATTACTCTGCTTAGGAAGACGTTACAGTATTTCTAACAGCTATGGCCTCAGGTGCTAGAATCTCAGAACTAGCAGCTCTCTCACGTAACCCGGAAAACATAGATTTCCTCCCTACAGGCGAAGTACTGCTTTCCCCAGACAGAGCTTTCCTAGCTAAAAATGAGGACCCGCAAAATAGGTGGTCCCCTTGGAAGATCATCTCACTTCCCCAGGATCCTTCGCTGTGTCCAGTCACTACTCTCAGGACCTTTTTAGCTAGATCTGCCACCCGCTCGTCTGGCCCCTTATTTATCAGGGAACAAGGGGGTACTATGACCATTCAAGGTATCAGACAACAAATCCTCTACTTCATTAAACATGCTAACCCGGAATCATTTCCCCATGCTCATGATATACGGTCAATAGCTACCTCTATCAATTACTTCCAGAACATGGACTTTGATGACCTTAAAAAATACACGCGTTGGAAATCTCCTATGTTTTTCAAACGCCACTATCTAAAGAACTTACAGGCCCTTAAATACCCTATGGTTGCAGCGGGGAGTCTTATCTCCCCCCATTAATCTCTGATTATTTCTTTATTCCATCTCTTCTCTCCTCCCTCCTAACCACCTCTCACACCCCGTCGCCACTCTCCTGGGTGGTTCGTTAGCCCTAAGTTATTTTACCATGTTTAATTGCTATGATTTAACTGTTATTGTAATTACCATTCCTTTAAAGTTTAGATATGCTTAGACATGTAAGGTTGATACCTTTTACGACTGGACACTCAGGTGATCCCTTGTCTTCATATTATTTTAGCATTACGTCCCCTATGCCTATGGCTAGTTTATGATTTATGTTTACTTACAGTATTATATTTTTGCCTTACATGGTGTTTGTTTTCTCCTTTATTATGTTATTATGGTATTGGGCTTGGAAGGCATTCTCTGGTACATTCTCACCGGCCGTCACAGGCCGCCCCAGAAAAGGGATTTTGACGAAGGAAAAATCTATTTCTGGGAAGAGGCCTGTGACGCCCGGTGAAACCCTTCCCGGTTATTTGGTACGGACCCCCCCCTCTTTTTTCCTTGCCAAGCCATATGTTCTTGCAGAAGGATGTCCTAGAGGGCGTGCGTGGTAGGTGTCGGTGGGGTAGTTCAACTATGTTCTCTAGGGCCTGTCACGGCCCTCCCCATTGATGAAGGGATTATCTAAATGGAAGACAACCTGTGAATAGTGGTTTTTCGCGCGCCTTTGTTTAATACACGACACCTACAAGGTGTTCGCGCGAGGGTTGTAACCTCTGCATTCCATGCTTTTATCTTTCTCTAGTATATTTGGAAGATTTATATTAGGAAAGGTACAAAGAAGGACCTTTCTCACCGGGCGTCACAAGCCTCTTCCCAGAAATAGATTTTTCCTTCGTCAAAATCCCTTTATTATCCGGTATTGGTTTAGAATGCAAAGACTCCCTAATTCTTTAGCCTTTCAGACTGCAAGCCTTGTAAGGCACTCATACTTTGAAGTGCAGCCAAAATCTCCTCAACCTTATGGCTTTCGGGTAAAACAATTATTAAACAGTCTTGATATAATTAAAATTAAGGTGCTTCCATTTAAGGTATCATCAACGCCTCCATGGAAATTACCAGAGGTATCTTTTTGTAAATACTTTATTGGAGTTAAGAAGAATATGACAGACTTAGAATCCAGGTCTCTCTTTATGGAACATGTTGCAGAACATATGGTATCGTCTTTTTTATATACTGATGTCTCCAAATCTGATGCTGGCGTTGGATTTGGAGTACATAGTAATGATTTTAATTGTAGAGGTGCACTTCCTCTAACAGCTCCCATATTTACTGCCGAACTGTATGGCATACTAACCACTATTGAGAAAATAGCTTTGGAAAAGGAGGTTAATTTTACAATTTTTAGTGATGCAAGGAGTATCCTTCAAGCTTTAGAAGTTTTTAATTCTCGTAACCCTCTAGTTTTAAAGAATTTAGAATGGTTTATTATTATTGGACTGAGAGCTATAACAGTTTGATTTTATTGGTTTCCAGCACATGTAGGTGTCTCTATGAATGAGAAGGCAGATTTACTGGCGAAGAATGCGGTATCCGAGTTGCTACCAAGAAGGTATCTCATTCCCTCTAATGATTTCCTACCTTACATCAAGAAGTTGTTTTGTAATAAATGGCAACAGCACTGGGATAGTCTAGATGGCACAAAAATGAGAGAAGTAACAAATGTCATATTACCTCGGAGGTATAACATGATGCCCCGAAAATAGGAGACGACTCTTTGTCGTCTCCGTATTGGTCACACTCGGTTGACACACGAGTTTCTTCTGAAGGGCCAACACCAACCGTATTACGACAATTGTTTTGTGCCTTTAACAGTGAGGCATTTGTTGACTGAATGCCCCAATTATAATAACTTAAGAAATAGATATCTGTTTGAGGCTCGAGGTGAGGGTGGCAGATTCATCCTTTTGCCAAGATTCTTGAACATGATGTGTCCTACTATGCGTGGTGCATTTTTAGATTATTTCAGAAGCAGGTCTTTCGAAAACTATTCAACTTCTATAATGACATTCAACTTTTATCGTTTTAATTGAATATTCTTTTAATTTTTATATAAAATGAATGATATTGGCGTCAATGACCTTAGATGTCAGGATGCCAGAAAACCTTAAATCAATCAATCAATTTATTTATTTTTATTTTATTTAAATGGCGTGGATATTTCCACATTTGTTATTATTGCCTGCTTAGATGTATGGGAGAAGGGATCACAGTTGGGAGGTATTTGCATTCAAAGCTATATATGAGAGTATTGGATGATCTCAGCCATCCCGAAGGTGGTGTGGACCTTTTTGGTGGAACTATTCTCAAGGGTTGGGTCATCGGAATCCTGGGTTATCCAATCCTTGAGGTGGGACTCTTTACTTCTGGCTGGAAGCCCATCATTACAGATATGAAGAGGATGATTCCATATTTTCTTGGTCCCAGTCCTAACAGGTGGGTTTAGCTTACACCTGTGCCTCTATATCTGTTTTGGTGCTATCCTTTGGGTAGGGTATGGATTGGACCATCTGGGAAGTATACTCTCATTGTGCCGAAAGTGAAGAATGAAAATTTCATTTCCAACGTATGATACTTTCTTAAAATTCTCAAGCAGGTGTACCAACAAAATAACCAACAAAAAACATAAGGAAAGCCCCACCCTTAACTATGGACCCTTCAAACAATGACCCTCCATCCCCTGGATATGCTGAATCTCCCCCGGCACTGTTGACGGCCTCTGATAATTTGAATAAGGAAAGTTCTGTTGATGACCTCGGAACGGGAAAGGACCATTCTACTTATATTCCAAAATAGAGTAATTTGGGTAACACAAGGAAACTTTGAATCCTTCATGTTACCCAATTTCCAATAGAGACAAACTACGATGATCTATATAAAGCATTTGAGTGCTATGGATGTATAAAAGAACTAGGGATAAAACTTAATGATGAAAAATGGTATTCTATTCATGGATATCTTTCAGTAGTTATGACAAAGCATTTAGTGCTATAAGTAACTTGAATAATATTAAAATTGATAACTTGAATGTCGCGGCTGCTCTCTGCGATAAGGTACCAAAGGATTTGGATGTGTATAGGCCTGCCGATTGGTTGGAAAAAGACGCCGATTTAGTTATGCCTTCCCAGAGAAAGCCAAAACCACCAATGTGGCTTATAGCTGAATCAAAAGGGGTTACAGGGAATTATTTTAAAATATGCAAATTAATTCAGAAAAAAGTAGGAACTATTGCACCGAGCCATATACTGTATCTCGTTTTGGAAAAAATAGTTTCCTTATCCATGCCAAATCAAGTACACTAATGATGACATTAAGTTAGACGTCAAACCCCACCTAAATTTTAGCTACGGAAGGGGAGTAGTTTTTAACAGAGATCTGTAGGAATTTACAGAGGAGGAGATATTGGCCATGTGTCCACTAAATGTATGGAAAGTTCACAAATCCCAAGGTATATCAATGATAATCCTTACATTCCAGGATGCTGATGTACCTTTCCATATTATTATTGAAAACAAAGTAATTAAAGTAAGACCATTCAAGCAGAAGCCACTAAATGCTTTGTTTTAAATTTGGGCACCCGTCTAAGGTTTGCAAAAATGAGAAAATGTGTGGTATTTTCTCCAAATCTTACCATGGAGAATGTGCACTTAGAGGCAGGTGTTTAAATGACATCTCGAATCATAAATCCACAGACAAGAGCTGCGAGCTGTATAAGTTGGAGGAAGCTGCCCTCAACAAATCTAATTTAGAACATAAAAGTGTGGGAAATGCTGAAAGACTATTAAATAACACTCCTAGTCCTCAAGAGTATGTTAGCTATAGAACACCATATAATCAACAAACAGAGAGCCATGGCAGAAGTCTCATGTATTTTTGTCAAGATGTTCTCCAAATACCTTTGTCTATTCGTACAATATAATCAACAAACAGGGAGCCATGGCAGAAGTCTCATGTTGTTCGTCAAGATGTTTGTCTATTTTTTCACCCCTGCAGGCAGTGGTTGTACAAATTGATGTAGGCAGAAAATATACAATATGCTCTCAGTACTTACCTCCAAATGATAATATTTTATATGATGATTTAGCAGAGGTCATTCAAGAACTCCCTCAACCTTTTCTCTTACTGAGATATATGAATGGTAGACTTCCTTTATGGGATGATGTTTTGGGAAACACAAGAGGCAATATTATCTCATCAATTGTGGAGAATGAGGATGTCTGACTCCTTCATATAGGAGTCCTCGTACTTCCACGTTCAGACAGGTACCTTGTCATGCATTGACCTTTCAATTGCAAGCTCTAACTGCCTTCTTGATTTTGATTGGAGGACATTAGATGATTAGCATACTAGTGATCATACACCAATCATTATAAACACCAACAAGCATCTGCCTTTACAAAGATTGCCACAATGGAATCTTGACAAGGCAGACTGGGTTAATTTCATGAGCTAAGTGAAATCGAGGGGAGTGCAGAACAGTTTGAAAGTATTGATAATGCCATAGACCTACTGAATGGAACTCTCCATACAGCAGGAATCAATTCGATTCCAAAAACCACAGGATAATTCAAACGACGACCAGTCTCGTGGTGGTCTTCAGAATTAACAGTCTTGCACAGAGTCACCAGAAAATCTCTGACTAGATTGTGTAGATGCCGTATTGATGAAAAATTGATAACACAAAAGGTGTAGAGCACCGTTCCGTCGTGCCATGAAAGAAGCTAGAGCCAGTCTTGGGTGTCTTTCATTTCTTCCATTAAAAGTAGAACACTACCATTTTCTGTATGTAGGAAAATAAATAAGACTGCTTGCAAATTTACCCCAAACCCACCACCAGTGTTGAAAGTGAACGGTCAGTATGTGACTGAAGCAAATGATGTTAGCAATGCCCTGGCTGATCATTTTTCAAATGTATCATGCAAGTGTGTAGCAGCTCCTGGTCGCCAATATAGAAGCATCGAAGAAAAGAAAATTTTAAATTTTGCAACAGGAAGGGAAAAATCTTATAATTTTCCTTTTACTGAAAGAGAACTTGATTCCACACTTGCTACTTATAACGATACAGACCCTGGACCCGATGGAATTCCATATGCAATGATTAAACATGTACATTTTAATATAATGTTATTTATGTTAAGCATTATCAATAGAATATAGCATGATCATAGTTACCCAAGTGTTAGGGAACTAGCCATTATTTTAGCCTTTTTAAAACCAGGTAAGGCCAAGTTTTCAGCAGCAAACTATCGACCTATTGCATTGACATCTTGTTTATATAAAATCATGGAGAAGATGGTCAATGCAGGGTTGATGTGGTACCTTGAAAAGAAGGTTATTTTATCACCCATTCAATGTGGATTTAGAAAAATGCACTCAACAACTGATGTGTTGATACTACTTGAGTCCTCTATTTGTGAAGCCTATGCTTCCAAACAGCACCATGTGACAGACTTTTTCTACCTTGATAAGGCATATGATACCACGTGAAGATATGGTATACTTAAAACAATTCACGAATAAGGATTAAGAGGAGAGCTACCACTGTTTATCCAATCATTTCTTTCACATAGAGTTTTTCAAGTGAGAGTGGGGGAAACTCTATCAGAGAGTAAATGTCAGGAAGGAGGAGTCTCTCAGGGTAGTGTGCTGAGTGAACCTAGTTTGCACTAGCAATTAATGGGATAGCCTCAGTCATTCCCTGGGATGTTCTCTCAACATTATTTGTGGATGATCTTTCAATATCATTTACTGGAGCTAGAATGGCAATGGTTGAGAGAAAAATACAACTCTCTATTGATGAAATTATTCAGTGGGCTGATATGAATGGATTTAAGTTCTCGACAAGTAAAACTACTTTTGTCCATTTCTGTCGTATCCGGGGAGTACATCCAGACCCGGATATATACATCAAAGGTCCACGAATTGCATGTGTAAGTGAAACTAAATTTTTAGGTTTGATATTTAATTGTAGGCTTACATGAGTTTCTCACTTAAAGGCCTTAAAAGCTAAATGTGATGAGGCTCTGAATATTTTAAAAGTATTGTTCTATATATCATGGGGGCAGACCGCAATACTATTTTAAAATTTTATAAGGCCTTGATTTATTCCAAAATTAGTTATGGATGTGAACTATACACCTCAGCCGCCCCAAGCTGGTCAAAGATATTAGATTCAATACATCATGCTGGTATTAGATTGTCCACAGGAGAATTTACAAACCTCACCTATCCTAAGTCTCCTTGTTGATGCTGGAGAGTTACCTCTAGACCTTTACCGAATGTCTTTTATTATTCGGTATTGGTTTAGAATGCAAAGACTCCCTAATTCTTTAGCCTTTCAGACTGCAAGCCTTGTAAGGCACTCATACTTTGAAGTGCAGCCAAAATCTCCTCAACCTTATGGCTTTTGGGTGAAAAAATTATTAAACAGTCTTGATATAATTAGAATTAAGGTGCTTCCATTTAAGGTATCATCAACGCCTAGATGGAAATTACCAGAGGTATCTACTGTATTTGTAAATACTTTATTGGAGTTAAGAACAATATGACTGACTTAGAATCCAGGTCTCTTTTAATGGAACTTGTTGTAGAACATAGGGGATCGACTTTTATCTATATATACTATTGGCTCCAAATCTGATGCTAGCGTTGGATTTGGAGTACATAGTAATGATTTTAATTGTAGAGGTGCACTTCCTCTAACAGCTCCCATATTTACTGCCGAACTGTTTGGCATACTAACCGCTATTGAGAAAATAGCGTTGGAGAAGGAGGGTAATTTTACAATTTTTAGTGATGCAAGGAGTATCCTTCAAGCTTTAGAAGTTTTTAATTCAAGTAACCCTCTAGTTTTAAAGATTTTAGAATGGTTTATTATTATTGGACTGAAAGGTGTAATGGTTTGATTTTGTTGGGTTCCACCACATATAGGTGTGTTTGGGAGTGAAAAGGCAGATTTATTTTGAAGAGTATGACTTAAAATATATACTGTATGTTCATATCTTGAAGATTCTTGATTTTTTAACATTCTTGATAAAGGTTTTCATTCTTACAAGTCGGAATTGCTACTGTAATTCTTTTATTCGGTAGCCCACTTAATACTTGAATTTACTCTGAATTCCCTATCTTATTTAGTAACAAGTGACAGATTTCAAGTTCAAGAAGAAAATTAGATAAAGCTGATAAAGCTGTATATCCTTGAAGCCTACATTTTAGAGTGCTGTATTATTTGTATATATATTTATTTCAGTCTTTAACCTTCATTAATTTTTCAGTATGGGAAGAAGAGCTACCTTGTTAAGGCTATTGCTTTCTCTCCAGATAGCACCAAAATTGCCATTGGACAGACTGATAACATAATTTATGTGTACAAAATTGGAGAAGAATGGTAAGCAATTATTACAGGTCCTTGTTAATTTGATCTATTTGAAGTGCTTTCTTGTGTATTTATATGTGGAAAAACTAATGGATACTGGAAGAAAGGGGTTTGTGGGATGATAATTATGACGTGGCCACAAATGAAAAACTAAATTTATGAGCAGTGACACAAAGTGTAAAATAGATTTAAACCTTATAATGTAATAGTTCTCAAGATTTTGATTTAATCCTACTATGATGACATAGCGTGCAGCTCCTTAACTGTTTTGACATGTAATATTAAACTATTTTATGTTTCTTTGCCAGGGGAGAGAAAAAAGTTATCTGCAATAAGTTTGTGCAGTCCTCACAGGTAACCTGTCTGATTTGGCCTTTGGAAGGACCGATTGTCTATGGATTGCTAGAGGGTAAAGTTCGGGCAGCAAATGTCAAAAACAACAAGTCTCAGACTCTCTATCAGACAGACTCATATGTTGTATCTCTGACTCCAAAGTATGTACTATATGTTATTGTATTGAATGTTTTTTTACTTGAATAAAATGCAATATATGAATCTATTCAACATTATCTTATTTTAGAAGGGAAGTAAACTGGTTTGATTTTCTTTTATCATTGTGTAAATATGTGCTATACCCTGGTATCTGTTTCACTTACATATCTATATTGGCATTGTTACTTATCTTGAAATATTTTATATTGTTCATAACTTATCTGTTAGTTGATCTATTTCCTTATTTCCTTTCTTCACTGGACTACTTGCCCTTTTGTAGCCCTTTGGCTTATACCATCCTGCATTTCCAAGGAGGGTTGTAGCTTTGCTGTAGTAATAATAATAATAATAATTCTAAAGCCATTAATTTACATAAGTCAAATGAAAAACAGCCTAGAGTTAATGATGGTACCTCTGTTTATTCCAGTTATTCTTACCTTGTAGTCATCATACTAATATCCTCAAACCTACTCCCTCTCTCCCTTCTAGAGAGGGATTATGGGTTTGGGGTTACTACGGACCAGAATTACACTTCTACTTATAATCTACCTTATTCACTATCTACACACACATGTAATTGTATTAGCCAACAGCTGTTCCGGTGTAAATACAAACCCTCTGCTATTTATAGGGGTATACTTTCGGCCTAGCTGAAAGACGAGCCAGTGATTGTTTTTCCGTTTCATTTTTTTTTCTTGTGTTTGTTTTCATTTATCTTATACATATATATGCATGTATATATGAATAAATGGAAATATACTTTTACGTTGTGAAATACTTGTAACTTTAATTACTGTTGACAACGTATCTGGTGGTCTCCGCCGTAAGGGAGTTGTCATTGTTTTGATACTACTCCCCTACCTTACTGCCCTCCCCTGCGTGGGTGGTCGGCAGGTCCTCAACACTCCCGTGTGTTTGTTTCATTACTTGAGTTAGAGTTTATAACAGTTCAGCTCCCTTTTGAGGCTTCAGTCGCTTCAGTCAATGTCCTGCGCTTCCTGTGGCGGCTCGTGAGCTGCCCACCTTACGAGGCAGCACTCGTCGCCGACCTTCAACTTGAACAAGGCTTGTTGATGGGAAGCATAGAGCATCGCAGATTTTCAAAAATATTCATAAAAAATTAGAAAAAATGGTGCGAAAGTTATGCGGGCACTAGCAGAAGGCAGGGAGAGTACATTAGAACATCAGGTATCAACACGGAGATGGCACGCAACTCAAAATCAACTTTTCTGATTCGCTGGCCATCTCGGCTCCAGAATCTTGCAAGCTTATTGGTTGAGCTGCCGAAACGCTTTACCCAGCATCTCTCCCTGCCGTGTGCCCCGTAAAGGGAGACTGCATTCATTGTTCTCTCTCGCTCGTGTTGCTTAGTCTTGCCGCGTGGAACTTTTAGCTGTTTTCTTGTGCTTTTTTAGTGCAAATTAGTGCTTGTGATGCCCTTGAAAATGTCTCCTAAACTTCTTCTACCCTCTACATCCTCTAGTGAACCCAAGAAGAAGAGAAAAATGATGACGGTGAACGAGAAAGTGAAATTATTGGATATGCTTAAGGCAGGCAGTAGCTATGCGTCTGTTGCCCGCATTTACGGAGTGAATGAATTGACGGTTCACTACATAAAAAAAGATGAAATGAAAATACGTAAAACTGCCTAAATAACGTTCTCCAAGGACACTAAGCGCATTGTGACTTCATGTAATAAGATGAAATGAAAATACTTAAAACTACCTCAATAACGTTCTCCAAGGACACTACGCGCGTTATGACTCCTCGTAATAAGACGATTGTGTAAATGGAGAATGTGTTATCAATGTGGTTATCAGACTGTTGGGAAAAGAAGGTTAGTCTCGATACCAACATGATTCGAACGAAAGCCAAAACCCTGTATGATAGGGTTATGTCGCCAGCAAGGGCCTTCGCAGCGTTTCTTTGTGTGGGGAGGCCGTTTCAGCATACCAAGAGGCAGATATTCGTTACATCGAGGACGAGTTCCCGAAATTAATTAAAGAAGGTGGCTATCTCCCAGAGCAGGTGTTCAATATGGATGAGACTGGCCTATTCTGGAAGAGGATGCCGTCCCGGACGTTCCTTTATAAGGACTAAGTAAAGAAGCCAGGGTTCAAGGCCCACAACGATCGCGTCACTCTCCTCATGTGCGGGAATGCCGCGGGCTTCATGCTCAAGCCTGGCTTAATTTACAAGTCATTGAATCCTCGGGCTATGAAAAACAAAAACAAAGCCTTGCTGCCTGGTTACTGGATAAGTAATAAAAAGGCATGGATAACCAAAGCCCTCACACTCGACTGGTTCGTGAACTGCTTTATCCCGCAGGTGAAGCTGTACCTCGCTGAGAATGGGCTGCCATTTAAGGTGCTCCTCTTAATGGACTGTGTAGGAGGACATGCAACGGATCTCCATTATGACGGGGTCCAAGTGGAGTTCCTACCCCCCCCCAACACGACTTTCCTCGTACAACCAATGGATCAGGGGATCATTCGGGACTTCAAGGCCCTCTACACGAGGTCTACGATGAAAGGCCTCATCTCCTCCATTAACGAAGGCGACGAGGACTTCAGCCTCAAGAGATATTGGCAGCAATATAACATTGCAATGTGCCTGGCCAACATTCACAAAGCTCCTAATGAGATGAAAAAGCAGACACTGAGTGCAAGTTGGAGAAAATTTTGGCCAGACGTTCATGACTACGAGGGATTTACGCCAGACAAAGTTCACCATTCCGCTGTAGATAAGGCTGTGAGGCTGGCACTGTTAGTAGCCAACGAAGGTTTCTCTGACATGACGACGGAAGACGTCAACTCATTGATCGAGTGCCACTCGGAGCCCCTAACTGACGAGGACCGTGTTGAAATGACAAGATCAGCGAGTGAGGAAGAAGAGGCAGCCGACGTCAGCGACGACGACAAAGCTGAAGAACATGGCCTTACCTTGGACAACCTGCAAGAGCTCTGCAACATGGCACAGGCTATGCAACAAAGAGTGCAGGAAATTGACGATATGGTCAGAGCCATCGAATTTAGTAACCATTTTGACGGTGTAATGGCGTTGTACAAGAGCATCTTTGCTCAGATGAAAAAACAACGTCAACAACTTCCCATAACGATGTTCCTAGTGCACCGAAAACCTTCTGCAGAAGCATCAGATACTCCTCCTGCTGTGTCTCCGGCTTCCCACCAAGCCACTACGCCGCCTCTTGCAGTTTCTCCAGCTTTATCGGAAGCTGTCGTTGACGATCTACCGCCTCTATCAACTGACGATGAGGCGTCACATGAGGAGTAGTAATGTTCTCATTAACCTGTGCAGTAAATCATCTTCATCACCTCCATCATACTGCACAGGTGTTTTATCGTTATTTATCAAGATCATCGTCATTGTTAGAGGCGAGTTACATATCTTGTTATAAGAATAAAAGAGTTCTAAAAACATATCTACAATATATACATGTACACTATTTATATCTACATATGTATGTACATGTACACTTACACTCTATTTATATTATTCATGATTTATGTATAAATGTAAATGTACATACAGTATACATAATGTATTAAATACTGTATTTATATTACAGTATTTATACAGTACAGTACTTTATTTTATGTACAGTATATAATTTATATTATCAATATTTATTTACATGATTCGTTAATGTTATAATGATAACATATGCATTGATAGGGTTAATATACACTTTTAAAAAAAATGTACGTATTTCAAAAATAGGGAGGGAACCTACTTTGCGGTTTTTCACCTACCGCGATCAGTTATGTTCCCCATTAACCGCGATATGTGAGGGATTACTGTTTGAAATTCTGGGACCTGCTCTAGAATGAAACAGAAATATTTTGTGTCCAGAGACCATTCTGTTTCCAGAGGCTTGGATCTTGACAGGGCGTCCGCCGTCACATAGCAAACCCCTTCTAGGTGAACTGCTGAGAGATGCCAATTTCTCTGCTTTGCTAAAGTGAGGATGGCTAGGATCACATGGTTGATCTAAGGAGACCTGGAGCCCTGTCTGTTGACACAGTGGACTATCGTCCTGCTGTCGATGACCAATTTGATGTGGGATTTGCTCTTCGGGGTCAGCCTCTTTAGTGTCAGAAACACTGCCATAGCTTCCAGAATGTTGATATGAAATTTCCGGAAAGTGATTGACCACTGGCTCTTTACTTTCTTTGAAGGGGAATATCCCTACCAACCTTGTTTCCCCAAGCTTGTTGGGGGAGGATACTGCAGAGGGATGTGTTGATAAACTCTTGGCAGTAGACCATGGGTTGAGCTGTTTTCGCAGTAAGAATGGACTTTTGTGGCGAAGATCTCTCCAAGCATTTGATGCCTTTCTTCTCCACTCTCTTGGCATCTTTGAGTCTTGCTTTTAAGATTGGGTCTGTCACGGCAGCGAACTGCAGTGAATCCAAGACACTTTCCTGTTGCCGCCTGGTGAGTGCTCTTTAACGGAGTAGGCACCTGACAGAGTTTGCAATTTCCTTTCTCTTGCCTTGCGGTACAGAGAGGGTGTGTGACTAGATTCCAGCGAAGTCCTAGCCACCGGAACTCTTGAGCTGGAAACAGCCTGGACTTCTTGAAGTTGATCTGAAAGCCCAAAGACTGTAGGAATTCCATGACTTCTTGAGCTGTACGAAGACACTCCGACTTTGTTGCAGCCCAGACCAGCCAGTTACCTCTGTTCTGTAATTGTTGGATGATGGCCTCCACTAGCTTGGAGCTATACTAAGTCCGAAGGATATAGCTCTGAATACTTAGGCTTTTCTTGCCAGTCTGAAACTATGGGAGGGGGAGAAGTGCTGACCTATCGTAAGATGCCAACAGGCGTCTGTAAGATCTATGGAGACTGTGTAGGCCCCCTGGGATAGTAGGGTCCGTATTTGCGGGCTAGTCAGCATCTGGAACTTGTCGTTCAGCATGAATTTGTTTAGTGGGGACAAGTCCAGAAAAGTTTGAAGAGTGTTCAAATCTTTCTTGGGTACGCAGAATAGCTGTCCTAGAAAGTTCATGGGTTTTGTGCATCGGATGACTCCCTTCCAGAGAAGATCATGTACATAATCCTCCAAGAATGGGGTTGTCTGGTAAGCCTATCTTGACAGAAGTATCGCCTTCTGTCGTTGCTTCCAGTCTTGTCAGCTTGAATTCTTCTAGCACTAGTTGTGTGTTGGCTATTGGTCAATTCCTCTGCCGCCTTAGCTGCAGCCTTAGACTAATCATCTGCTCTTTCCTATCTTTCGTATCTGAGGAACATTGTCCTCTGAAGATGGTCGTTCGGATTCCACCTGGTTGTCAGGACATCCTTTGAATTTCCTGGCCATCTTATACTGCTCTCATTATCTTACAGGCTAAACCCCCTCTTTTCATACGTTCATGATAATGATCAGACCTAGGCAGTTTTTCTAATTAGCTGCCTTTCATTCCTGTACTTTCCCTGAGTGTGGACCCTTCCCTATGGGACTGTTCACTCTCTCCCTGTCGACTTTACAATCCCTCTGCCACGTTGACATGCCTGTGGTATTGACAGGTCAGTCATTATCTTGGCTAATAGAAATATTTGCCACCTTAACCCAGCTGCTGCTACTTTGGGGACAGCTGTTGCCGGTCTAGGCAGTATGATAAGTGAACTTGCTTTCTTAGGTTCCAATAGACCTACTCCGGAGGTTCTGGTGTCCCTTTGTTGTGCACGTTTCCTCCATATTCCTTCTGCACTGTCAGAGAGTTTGCTTCCTAAATCTCCATTGATTTCTGAGCTGCTTGGCAAGTGTCTTCATTATTATTAATCTTCAGCCATATTTAGGTGGTAGGTTTATTTAGGTTAGGTTTTATTTTAAGTATACATTTCTTATGTTTACTTGATTTTAAGATATAATTTTTAATGATGTAAAAGAAAGAATGTTTTGGAAAAATACAAAATCTTTTAAATTGTTTTATTTGTAATTGTATTATTTTACTATTGATTACTTTAGATCAGTGATTCTTAAACTGGGGGGCGTGCCCCCCTAGGGGGGTGCCAGGAGCTTCAAAGGGGGGCGCAAGCAGGGCTGCTAGATGGTGCCAGGAACCCCTTTTCCCTGGAAGTTGATGATGTTCCAGAAGATTTACAAAAGCAGGTCCTAGAACTGAAATTTAATTCTGTGGCAAAAGATGATGTTACCTCTCTTGGTATGGAAAAGTTTTGGATAAAATATCTATAAATTTACCAGGAAATCAATCAGCGAATCCTACAAGTGATTGTCTCCTTTTTGTCTACCTACCTTTGTGAAGCACGGTTCTCAGCATTAGTTGGAATCAAAAGGAAGAAAAGAAATAAGCTTGATGTGGCAAGTGATCTCCGATGTGCATTGAGCCAAACATCACCAAATATTCCCGACTAGTTGCTCAAAAGAGCCAGAATCACCCTTCTCACTGATGAGTAGCACTAAGTCAAAATGGCCACTGGCTATAATCCACTTTTTCTATAATATTACAAGTAGTTAAAATAATAACAATGAAAATAAAAATGTAGTAATTATGATTTCTTTTGTTTTACTATACTACATAAATATGGATAAATTAATCACTAAGGAGAATGTGTAATATTTTTTGATGTGGTCATGAACCATGAATGATTATATTAAGAGTAAAAATTGTTTATTTTTGCAGTAATTCGTATTTTTTCTAGTATTTTCTATCAATGTAATGACTGTAATCTGTATAATGCTAAAACATTTTGAAAAAATATTTAGATAAAATTTTGTTTCATCATTATACAGTATATTTATTTTACCCATTTTCTATGAATAATGTTTATTTTATTGAAATATAGTACAGTGCATTCCTATAAAAAATCAACAGTATTGAAATAAAAATCTATTATTCATCCCTATACTCACATAACCAATGAAGTATATTAGCATACAAAACGAAACATATTCTTTATAAAAACAATACATACATACATACGGTACTTTCTAGTTTGGCAAAAATTTCAAGAGTGGGGAGGGGAGGCATGGGATCTATGCTTAATGCAGAAGGGGGACGCAAGGCAAAAAAGTTTAAGAACCACTGCTTTAGATTGTTTTAGGAATTTAGTTATGTCATTATCACTCAAATTTCCTTTATTTTTACTCTTATCAGGTGGTTGGCAACAGGTCTCTACACCTAGTAGGTCTTCAAAAAATCAACTAGATTTATAAAAGAAAACAAAAAACTTTAATATCAGGAAGAGCTGTCACATGAACAATGAGATCTTTGTTTCCTGTGGATATTTAATGTTATTTACTGGACGTATCCACACCTACCTGTGTGATGGGGTGCCATTGGCTTGGGTTAACAACGATGTCAGATTAAGAAAGGGCTTAATGCAGTTAATGATCCCGACAGGAAATCCTCACTTGATAGGGGTAAAAAATAGCCCCATAGTAGGGTGATATTCTTTCTGATTGAAAGTGTTTACATGCTGACTGTATTCTTGTATCAATTCAAGCTGCACTAGTAAACACAATCAAGATACATATACTTTGCATATAGGAGTGTAGTTTTATAATGTGCAAAACTTAAAGAGAGTTAGCTTCTGTGGAATGTCTGTGTTGTTCCGTATACAACGCAAATAGAATAAAGTACAATTCTTTTTGAGTGCCACATGAAGGATTATGCAGGCATTTGAATTTTCATATTGACAGAAATTCCCAAGTGCGAGGGGATTGGACAAAACAAAATTATTTTTAATTATCCTGGCTGTGATGAAAAAATGGTTGTGAAGAATCTTTATTCTTCAAGTAAGTGTGTAGGAGAAGGAGGACAGATCTATGCTGCACACATATGTATTAACAATATTGAACTTTGGTGAGTGATGTTTTTTCTCGAAATGAATGTTAACTGAATTACTTGTTCCTGGGGAGTTTGTACCGTATTTATATGGGGCTGTCCAACATGTGAACATTTCTTGTTTTTTCAAATCAAATTTTTCTTTTAACCTAGTTATTAAGGGACTGAAGTGAAGAGGGATACTGTACTAGTTTTCTCCTCACAATATAAATTCAGTCATGAGAATTGAAATTTTCCTTTATTATTTGGTATTGTTAACCTAGCTATTTGATTAATTTTTCTTATTAAATCTGTTTTTATAATCTTCTTTCAAAACATTCCTCCTAGAGGTTGTTTTATTTTCCAGCCTATAAATACATTAAGAATGTCATTTTTGTTCTTAATGTTCTTAAGGTTTACCTAAACTTGAAAAAAATCACACCTGGAAAGCATACTACTATATTTATTCAGAACTCGGAGCAGAATACTGGGAGAGAGACGGTATACTCAAGAAAAAATAAAATCAAGGGATAGTTCCCAGTGCCCAGTTCATCCTTGATTTTTTGCTTTTTGCCCAGAGACCCCGTCGTCCTACTCTGGTTCGACCAGCAGCAGGGAGAGCCGAAGTGGAAGCGAGTCGATGGAAACCTTCCTTTTGTTGTGTAGCCTGACCATTGAGTTTCTGGCCCATCAGGTAGTCAACCTGTGGGCAAATATTATACTCAAGAGAAGGGACTCAGTGATTGAAAAGTTCCGTTGGAAAGTTCCCTAGTTGGAAGTGACCTGGCCGAGAAATTCTATGCCAGACGTCCTCTCCCTCTTCAGATTGGAAGACGTCGAGTGGGCGGCAGAGCGCTGGAGGAAGTCCAACCAGGACTCTCACCTCCATAGAGTATTAATATCCAGGTCCTATGGAACAGTGCCCACTCAGAAAAAGCCGCAGACAACCAGGCCGCAGGATCTTCGAGAAATGTGTTGAAAAAGCCCTTCATTGCAAAACCCATAAGGGCTCCAAGTCCAGCAGAAGGGGAAGATGCAGCAGAGGGGGCAGTTGAGGCTGCTCCCGCTAGGATGGTTGATCCTCCCATTTGGCTACCAGTGAGGTGATGTTTGCAACACCGCTAGCAGAGGTGGCTGCAGCACGGGGCTGAACCATGGATAATATCCGTGATTTTTTCAGGGTATTGCACGCAATCTCTCCCTTCAGTTCCATTGAGCTCCTATGCAAAGGGATCCGCAAGGGAGCTGGCACTTCGGGCCGAAGTCCAGATCGTGTTGGAGAAGGGTACTCTCCCAGAGGTTTTCAACGAATCCCCACGCTAATCGGCCTAGTGTCATCCTGGGTCCACAGGATCAGCATCCGTCTCCTCGACGATTGTTTGATGCTAGTAGACTCAGTGGCAACCCTTCTTCAGCACCGAGACAGACTCCTCGCTTTTTACCAAGATTTGGGGATTGTGGTAAATCTCGAGAAGTCACCCCTGCTTCCCTCTCAAAGACTGGTATACCTCGGAATGATCATTGACACCACACCTCAGAAAGTCTTTCCATCAGACGAGAGAATACAGAGGCTGAGGAAGGTGGCAAGCCCCCTCCCTATGACAAGAAGTGCTCCCGGCCTAGCAATTGTTACGTCTCATAGGCCACCTATCATCCCTGGCCTGTCTAGTGCTGAATGGCCACCTCAGAATTCGATCTCTTCAGTGGCAGCTAAATTCCAGGTGGATTCAACACGACGACTCATCGGATACTGTATGTTAGTCCCCATGTGACCCGAGTAACGGATGGACCTGATGTGGTGGGTGGCAGATGAGAATCTCTGCAGAAGGGTCGACCTTGTTCCTCCCCCAGAATTGATGCTCTATTCAGATGTGGCAAAAGAAGAGTGGGGGGCCCTCTCGATACACCACAAGGCCTCCAGGCTCTGGTCAGAGTCCTAAAGGTACCAGAACATAAATCTTCTAGACCTCCACCAGTTCCAGTAGCTCTTAACGGGTCACTCTGTGGTGTTGATGAGTGACACCACCACAGTAGGGGCTTACGTAAACAAACAAGGCGGTAACTTTTTGTAGCCCCCATGCCATCTAGCAGTGGAGATGCTAAGCTTGCTGACAATCTGAGCAGAGTGACTCAGATAGTGTGACTCCAAGTGTCTTTGAATCATCTGATAATCAATAAAGTCCTAACTTTGTTGGGTTCCACAACTGGGGATCTGTTTGAAACGTCCCTCAACAGCAGGCTCCCACCCTACTGCTCCCCAGTCCCAGATCCATAGGCACTTTGGCAAGATACATTCCAACAACTACATCGACGTTTACGCCTTTCCCCCATTCTGTCTGATGAGAAGAGTACGCAACAAAACAGAGTATCCAAAAACCTATCAGTGACTTTCATAGCTGTACTATGGCCTCATGCAGAATGGTTCCTAGTCCTTCTGTAGCTCACAGAGATCCCGAGAGAACTTCCTCTACAACACGATCTACTCAAACAGCCACATGTGAACATCTTTGACAAAGCCATAGCTTCCCTGCGACTTCACACCTGGAGACTATCCAGCATCTCTCACAGAGAGGCTTTTTGTAACAAGTTGCGAGGAGGGTGTCTGGATACCTGCAAAGATCTTCGGCTGCAGTCTACCAGGCCAAGTGGACTGTCTTCTGTGGTTAGTGTCATGGAAAGGGTATCTCTGCCCTTGATGCCACTATTCCATCAAAAGCAGAGGTCCTTGTTTACCTTCGGAAGGAAAAGCTCCTCTCGGTCTCGGCAGTGAAAGGCTACCACTCGGCCTTGGGTCTTGCCTTTAGGCAGAAAGGAGCTAATATTTCCTCTTCATTGGGATTGTCTCTCATACGGAATTTCAAGCTTACCTTCATTGAACATGGTTCGTGTCCTTTGATCCTTGAAAGGTGCTTCCTACAAACCATTACGCTAGGCAACAGATTGCCACCTCACGCTGAAGAGGGTCTCCCTACTCAACTTGGCTTTGGCCAAGAGAGTCAGCGAACTTCATGGTCTTTCCTATGACGTCGCCCATTTAAGGGTATGGGGAGAGGTAATGCTGAGCATCGTCCCTGAGTTTATCGCCAAGACTCAAAATCCATGAGTAGCGGATCCTAGATTCTTACCCTTCAGGATTGAGAGTCTTCGTCACGTAACTGATGATCCAGATCAACTGTTACTCTGCCCAGTGAGAAGTTTGAGGTACTATTTCAAGAGAACTGCAGCAGCTCGACCCTAGTGTCAGCACTCTTCGTCAGGACAGCGAAGGTAAAAAGGAAGATCACCAAGAACACCATGTCTGCTTGGATTTTCAATGTCATAGACTTGGCACTAAATCCGGATCATCTTCCTAGTAGATGACCCACAGCTTATGACTTTAGGGGCCTAAGTACGTCCCTAGTGTTTAAGAGACACTACTTTGTGATGCAATCCTTACAATCAGGTGTGTGAAAGCGCCAAACTACGTACAACGCCCATTACCTGCAAGACGTATCTCACAGAAACATGGAAATGTTCTCCATTGGCCCTGTACAAGTGGTTTAAGTAACTCGGGCTCCTTGATGAACAAGTAGCAAATGGTTGAGGGCCGGCCGGTGAAGTAGGAACACTACCCGGTGTTAGTTAGGAACACTACAAACAGCTTGAACACATGTGGGGACAGCTTTGACAGCTCTGATGTTGACAGCATTGCAAACACATGAAAAGTGGGACAGTCTTCTCTGATGTTGACAGCATTGCAAACACATGAATAGTGGGACAGTCTGCTCTGAAGCTGACAGCACTGTATACACATGAAAAAGGGAGAAATTCTGCTGTGGTTGACAGCACTGCAAACACATGAAAAGTGGGACAGTCTGCTCTGATGTTGACAGCATTGCAAACACATGAAAAGTGGGACAGTCATCTCTGATGTTGACAGCATTGCAAACACATGAAAAGTGGGACAGTCTTCTCTGATGTTGACAGCATTGCAAACACATGAAAAGTGGGACAGTCTTCTCTGATGTTGACAGCATTGCAAATACATGAAAAGTGGGACAGTCTTCTCTGATGTTGACAGCATTGCAAACACATGAAAAGTGGGACAGTCTGCTCTGAAGCTGACAGCACTGTATACACATGAAAAAGGGAGAAATTCTGCTGTGGTTGACAGTACTGCAAACACATGAAAAGTGGGACAGTCTGCTCTGATGTTGACAGCATTGCAAACACATGAAAAGTGGGACAGTCTTCTCTGATGTTGACAGCATTGCAAACACATGAAAAGTGGGACAGTCTTCTCTGATGTTGACAGCATTGCAAACACATGAAAAGTGGGTGAGTCTTCTCTGATGTTGACAGCATTGCAAACACATGAAAAGTGGGACAGTCTGCTCTGATGTTGACAGCATTGCAAACACATGAAAAGTGGGAAAGTCTTCTCTGATGTTGACATCATTGCAAACACATGAAAAGTGGGACAGTCTTCTCTGATGTTGACAGCATTGCAAATACATGAAAAGTGGGACAGTCTTCTCTGATGTTGACAGCATTGCAAACACATGAAAAGTGGGACAGTCTGCTCTGATGTTGACAGTATTGCAAACACATGAAAAGTGGGACAGTATTCTCTGATGTTGACAGCATTGCAAACTCATGAAAAGTGGGACAGTCTTCTCTGATGTTGACAGCATTGCAAATACATGAAAAGTGGGACAGTCTTCTCTGATGTTGACAGCATTTCAAACACATGAAAAGTGGGACAGTCTTCTCTGATGTTGACAGCATTGCAAACACGTGAAAAGTGGGACAGTCTTCTCTGATGTTGACAGCATTTCAAACACATGAAAAGTGGGACAGTCTTCTCTGATGTTGACAGCATTGCAAACACATGAAAAGTGGGACAGTCTGCTCTGATGTTGACAGCATTGTAAACACATGAAAAGTGGGACAGTCTTCTCTGATGTTGACAGCATTTCAAATACATGAAAAGTGGGACAGTCTTCTCTGATGTTGACAGCATTGCAAACACATGAAAAGTGGGACAGTCTTCTCTGATGTTGACAGCATTGCAAATACATGAAAAGTGGGACAGTCTTCTCTGATGTTGACAGCATTGCAAACATGAAAAGTGGGACAATCTACTCTGAAGCTGACAGCACTGTATATACATGAAAAAGGGAGAAATTCTGCTGTGGTTGACAGCACTGCAAACACATGAAAAGTGGGACAGTCTGCTCTGATGTTGACAGCATTGCAAACACATGAAAAGTGGGACAGTCTTCTCTGATGTTGACAGCATTGCAAACACATGAAAAGTGGGACAGTCTTCTCTGATGTTGACAGCATTGCAAACACATGAAAAGTGGGACAATCTGCTCTGTTGTTGATAGCACTGCAAACACATAAAACTGGGGCAGTCTGTTCTGATGTTGACAGCACTGCAAACGAATGAAAAGTGGGACAGTCTGCTCTGTTGTTGACAGCACTGCAAACACATGGAAAGTGGGACAGTCTGCTCTGTTGTTGACAGCACTGCAAACACATGAAAAGTGGGCCAGTCGGCTCTGATGTTGACAGCACTGAAATCACATGAAAAGTGGAGCAGTCTGCTCTGTTGTTGACAGCACTGCAAACACATGAAAAGTTGGCCAGTCGGCTCTGATGTTGACAGCACTGCAAACACATGAAAAGTAGAGCATCCTGCTCTGATGCTGACAGCACTGCAAACAAAGGAAAAGTTGGACAGTCTGCTCTGTTGTTGACAGCACTATAAACAAACGAAAAGTGTGGCAGTCTGCTCAGTTGCTGACAGCACTGAAAAGTTGGGCAGTCTGGATGTTGACAGAAATACAAAAACATGAAAAGTGGTAGTCTGCCCTGTTGTTGACAGGAATACAAGAACATGAAAAGTGGCAGTCTACTCTGTTGTTGACAGCACTTCTGTTCTGTTGTTGACAGCACTACAAACACTTGAAAAGTGGGACAGTCTGCTCTGTTGTCGACAGCACTTCTGTTCAGTTGTTGCCAGCTCTACAAAAGCATGAAAAGTGGGGCAGTCTTTTCTGTTGTTGACAGCACTGCAACACATGAAAAGTGGGGCAGTCTGCTCTGTTGTTGAGAGCACTTCTGTTCAATTGTTGACAGCACTACAAATACTTGAAAAGTGGGACAGTCTGTTCTTTTGTCGACAGCACTTCCTTTCAGTTATTGCCAGTTCTACAAAAACGTGAAAAGTAGGGCAGTCTTTTCTGTTGTTGACAGCACTGCAACACATGAAAAGTGGGGCAGTCTGCTCTGTTGTTGAGAGCACTTCTGTTCAATTGTTGACAGCACTACAAATACTTGAAAAGTGGGACAGTCTGCTCTTTTGTCGACAGCACTTCCTTTCAGTTGTTGCCAGTTCTACAAAAACGTGAAAAGTAGGGCAGTCTGCTCTGTTGTTGACAGCACTGCAAACACATGAAAAGTGGGGCATTCTGCTCTGTTGTTGAGAGCACTGCAAACACATGAAATGGTGGCAGTCTGCTCGGTTGTTAAGAGCACTTCTGTTCAGTTGTTGACAGCACTACAAATATATGAAAAGTGGTGCAGTCTGCTTTGTTGTTGACAGCACTTCTGTTCAGTTGTTGACAGCACTACAAATACTTGAAAAGTGGGACAGTCTGCTCTTTTGTCGACAGCACTTCCTCTCAGTTGTTGCCAGTTCTACAAAAACATGAAAAGTAGAGCAGTCTGCTCTGTTGTTGACAGAACTGCAAACATATGAATAAGTGGGACAGTCTGCTCTGATGTTGACAGCACTGCAAACACATGAAAAGGGAGAAATCTGCTCTTGTTGACAGCAGCAAACACATGAAAAGGGGAGAAATCTGCTCAGTTGTTAAGAGCACTTCTGTTCAGTTGTTGACAGCACTACAAAAATATGATAAGTAGGGCAGTGTGCTCTGTTGTTGACAGCACTGCAAACACATGAAAAGTAGGGCAGTCTGCTCTGATGTTGACAGCATTGCAAACACATGAAAAGTGGGACAGTCTGCTCTGATGTTGACAGCATTGCAAACACATGAAAAGTGGGACAGTCTTCTCTGATGTTGACAGCATTGCATATACATGAAAAGTGGGACAGTGTTCTCTGATGTTGACAGCATTTCAAACACATGAAAAGTGGGACAGTCTTCTCTGATGTTGACAGCATTTCAAACACATGAAAAGTGGGACAGTCTTCTCTGATGTTGACAGCATTTCAAACACATGAAAAGTGGGACAGTCTTCTCTGATGTTGACAGCATTGCAAATACATGAAAAGTGGGACAGTCTTCTCTGATGTTGACAGCATTTCAAATACATGAAAAGTGGGACAGTCTGCTCTGATGTTGACAGCATTTCAAACACATGAAAAGTGGGACAGTCTTCTCTGATGTTGACAGCATTGCAAATACATGAAAAGTGGGACAGTCTTCTCTGATGTTGACAGCATTTCAAACACATGAAAAGTGGGACAGTCTTCTCTGATGTTGACAGCATTGCAAATACATGAAAAGTGGGACAGTCTTCTCTGATGTTGACAGCATTTCAAATACATGAAAAGTGGGACAGTCTGCTCTGATGTTGACAGCATTTCAAACACATGAAAAGTGGGACAGTCTTCTCTGATGTTGACAGCATTGCAAATACATGAAAAGTGGGACAGTCTTCTCTGATGGTGACAGCATTTCAAACACATGAAAAGTGGGACAGTCTTCTCTGATGTTGACAGCATTGCAAATACATGAAAAGTGGGACAGTCTTCTCTGATGTTGACAGCATTTCAAATACATGAAAAGTGGGACAGTCTGCTCTGATGTTGACAGCATTTCAAACACATGAAAAGTGGGACAGTCTTCTCTGATGTTGACAGCATTGCAAATACATGAAAAGTGGGACAGTCTTCTCTGATGTTGACAGCATTTCAAACACATGAAAAGTGGGACAGTCTTCTCTGATGTTGACAGCATTGCAAATACATGAAAAGTGGGACAGTCTTCTCTGATGTTGACAGCATTTCAAATACATGAAAAGTGGGACAGTCTGCTCTGATGTTGACAGCATTTCAAACACATGAAAAGTGGGACAGTCTTCTCTGATGTTGACAGCATTGCAAATACATGAAAAGTGGGACAGTCTTCTCTGATGTTGACAGCATTTCAAACACATGAAAAGTGGGACAGTCTTCTCTGATGTTGACAGCATTGCAAACACATGTAAAGTGGGACAGTCTTCTCTGATGTTGACAGCATTGCAAATACATGAAAAGTGGGACAGTCTTCTCTGATGTTGACAGCATTTCAAACACATGAAAAGTGGGACAGTCTTCTCTGATGTTGACAGTATTTCAAACACATGAAAAGTGGGACAGTCTTCTCTGATGTTGACAGCATTTCAAACACATGAAAAGTGGGACAGTCTGCTCTGAAGCTGACAGCACTGTATACACATGAAAAAGGGAGACATTCTGCTGTGGGTGACAGCACTGCAAACACATGAAAAGTGGGACAGTCTGCTCTGATGTTGACAGCATTGCAAACACATGAAAAGTGGGACAGTCTTCTCTGATGTTGACAGCATTGCAAATACATGAAAAGTGGGACAGTCTTCTCTGATGTTGACAGCATTTCAAACACATGAAAAGTGGGACAGTCTTCTCTGATGTTGACAGCATTTCAAACACATGAAAAGTGGGACAGTCTTCTCTGATGTTGACAGCATTGCAAACACATGAAAAGTGGGACAGTCTTCTCTGATGTTGACAGCATTTCAAACACATGAAAAGTGGGACAGTCTTCTCTGATGTTGACAGCATTGCAAACACATGAAAAGTGGGACAGTCTTCTCTGATGTTGACAGCATTGCAAACACATGAAAAGTGGGACAGTCTTCTCTGATGTTGACAGCATTGCAAACACATGAAAAGTGGGACAGTCTGCTCTGAAGCTGACAGCACTGTATACACATGAAAAAGGGAGAAATTCTGCTGTGGTTGACAGCACTGCAAACACATGAAAAGTGGGACAGTCTTCTCTGATGTTGACAGCATTGCAAACACATGAAAAGTGGGACAGTCTTCTCTGATGTTGACAGCATTGCAAACACATGAAAAGTGGGACAGTCTGCTCTGAAGCTGACAGCACTGTATACACATGAAAAAGGGAGAAATTCTGCTGTGGTTGACAGCACTGCAAACACATGAAAAGTGGGACAGTCTTCTCTGATGTTGACAGCATTGCAAACACATGAAAAGTGGGACAGTCTTCTCTGATGTTGACAGCATTGCAAACACATGAAAAGCGGGACAGTCTGCTCTGAAGCTGACAGCACTGTATACACATGAAAAAGGGAGAAATTCTGATGTGGTTGACAGCACCGCAAACACATGAAAAGTGGGGCAGCTTGCTCTGTTGTTGACATCACTAAAAACAAATGAAAATTTGGGTAGTCCTCTCAGATGTTGACAGCACTGAAACACATGAAAAGTGGGACAATCTGCTTTGATGTTGACAACACTGCGAACAAAGGAAAAGTAGGCCAGTCGTCTCTGATGTTGACAGCACTACAAACACATGAAAAGTGGGTCAGTCTGCTATCTTGTTGACAGCACTGCAAACACATGAAAAGCGGGACAGTCTGCTCTGTCTTTGACAGCACTGCAAACACATAAAAGAAGGGCAGTCTGCTTCAATTTTGACAGCACTGCAAACGCATGAAAAGTAGGGCAGTCTGCTCTGATGTTAACAGCACTGCAAACACGTGAAAAGTAGGGCAGTCTGTTCTGATGTTGGGAGCACTGCAAACAGATGAAAAGTGGGGCAGTTTGCTCTGATGTTGACAGGATTGCAAACAAATGAAAAGTGGGACAATCTGCTCTGTTGGTGACAGCACTGCAAATACATGAAAAGTGGGGCAGTCTACTCTGATGTTGACAGAACTTCTATTCAGTTGTTGACATCACTACAAATAGATGACAAGTGGGCAATCTGCTCTTTTGTTGACATCACTTTTATTCAGTTGCTGACAGGAATACAAAAACATGAAATGTGGTAGTCTGCTCAGTTGTTGACAGGAATACAAAAACATGAAATGTGGTAGTCTGCTCTGTTTTTGACAGCACTTCTGTTCAGTTGTTGACAGCACTACAAACACATGAAAAGTGGGACAGTGTGCTCTGTTGTTGACAACACTACAAACAAATGAAAATTGCGGCAGTCTTCTCTGATGTTAACAGCATTGCAAACGCATGAAAAGTGGGGCAGTCTGCTCTGATGTTGACAGCACAGCAAATATATGAAAAGTGGGACAGTCTTCTTTGATGTTGACAACACTGCAAACACAGGAAAAGTGGGCCAGTCAGCTCTGATGTTGACAGCACTGCAAACACATGAAAAGTGGGACAATCTGCTCTGTTGTTGATAGCACTGCAAACACATAAAACTGGGGCAGTCTGTTCTGATGTTGACAGCACTGCAAACGAATGAAAAATGGGACGGTCTGCTCTGTTGTTGACAGCACTGCAAACACATGGAAAGTGGGGCAGTCTGCTCTGTTATTAACAGCACTGCAAACACATGAAAAGTGGGCCAGTCGGCTCTGATGTTGACAGCACTGAAATCACATGAAAAGTGGAGCAGTCTGCTCTGTTGTTGACAGCACTGCAAACACATGAAAAGTTGGCCAGTCGGTTCTGATGTTGACAGCACTGCAAACACATGAAAAGTAGAGCATCCTGCTCTGATGCTGACAGCACTGCAAACAAAGGAAAAGTTGGACAGTCTGCTCTGTTGTTGACAGCACTATAAACAAACGAAAAGTGTGGCAGTCTGCTCAGTTGCTGACAGCACTGAAAACACATGAAAAGTTGGGCAGTCTGGATGTTGACAGAAATACAAAAACATGAAAAGTGGTAGTCTGCCCTGTTGTTGACAGGAATACAAAAACATGAAAAGTGGCAGTCTACTCTCTTGTTGACAGCACTTCTGTTCAGTTGTTGACAGCACTACAAACACTTGAAAAGTGGGACAGTCTGCTCTGTTGTCGACAGCACTTCTGTTCAGTTGTTGCCAGCTCTACAAAAGCATGAAAAGTAGGGCAGTCTTTTCTGTTGTTGACAGCACTGCAACACATGAAAAGTGGGGCAGTCTGCTCTGTTGTTGAGAGCACTTTTGTTCAATTGTTGACAGCACTACAAATACTTGAAAAGTGGGACAGTCTGCTCTTTTGTCGACAGCACTTCCTTTCAGTTGTTGCCAGTTCTACAAAAACGTGAAAAGTAGGGCAGTCTGCTCTGTTGTTGACAGCACTGCAAACACATGAAAAGTGGGGCATTCTGCTCTGTTGTTGAGAGCACTGCAAACACATGAAATGGGGGCAGTCTGCTCGGTTGTTAAGAGCACTTCTGTTCAGTTGTTGACAGCACTACAAATATATGAAAAGTGGTGCAGTCTGCTTTGTTGTTGACAGCACTTCTGTTCAGTTGTTGACAGCACTACAAATACTTGAAAAGTGGGACAGTCTGCTCTTTTGTCGACAGCACTTCCTTTCAGTTGTTGCCAGTTCTACAAAAACATGAAAAGTAGAGCAGTCTGCTCTGTTGTTGACAGAACTGCAAACACATGAATAAGTGGGGCATTCTGCTCTGTTGTTGAGAGCACTGCAAACACATGAAAAGGGGAGAAATCTGCTCGGTTGTTAAGAGCACTTCTGTTCAGTTGTTGACAGCATTACAAAAATATGAAAAGTAGGGCAGTGTGCTCTGTTGTTGACAGCACTGCAAACACATGAAAAGTAGGGCAGTCTGCTCTGATGTTGACAGCACTGCAAACACATGAAAAGTGGGGCAGTCTGGTCTGTTGTTGAGAGTAGTTCATTACTTGCCAGCTCTACAAAAGCATGAAAAGTGGGGCAATCTGCTCTGTTGTTGACAGCTCTACAGTTGAAAAAATATTGGGGCAGTCTGCTCAGTTGTTGACAGCTCTACAGACAAATAAGAAGTGGGCAGTCTGCTCTGTTGTTAACACCACTGCACACATAAAAATTGGAGTAGTTTGCTCAGCTCTTGCCAGTAATGGTGACCCATGAAGAATTGGGGAGGGGACTACTGTCTGCTGATTACTAAAGGATCAAGGTGCTAAATGCACAAGACTACTACCACTAACTGTCTGTGTTAGACATTTGGCAGCATCTAAGGCATTTGAAGACCACATATGTGTTGTATATGAGTAATGGATTTGTGGTGATACACATATTATTTGTTTACCAACTTATCACTCATACAATTAGTTCTTCCTTTCAGCTTCACTAATTTATCTCGGTTAATTGTCTAGGCTAAATGAGAATTGTTCCATCACTGATTACAAACCAACACTATTTATAGGGGTATTACTTTTGGCGTAGCTAAAAGACAAGCCATTAGATTTTTAGCAAGGATTAACCACCCACCCACTAGTTAGGGGGTGTTTTAATAACTACCCTTCTCACTCGCACACCTGGGTTTATCCCCCTCTTTGCTTTTGGCTCGTTTGGAGAACGGGCATTACTGCTCTTCCCCCTCACCAATTATTGACTTGCCATTACTAATCATTTGTTTACTTTCTCTCTTGTCAATGTGTGTGCTTTTTTTTGGCCATCGTTATGCAGACCTTCCCAGGATTTGAGGGCTGCTCCTGCGGGACTTTTGTGTAGTCTATTGCACGGACCCGCATCAGTTATGTTCCACTTGTAGAGGGCAGCTGTGTGATAAGACAACACCTGCCTTGAATGCCGGAAGTGGTCTGCTTCCCAGTGAAGAAGTTTGGGCGTCAACGGAAGAAATAGGCCAAAAGGAATTTGTAGTCTTTCGGGTCTTCCTCGAAGTCAAAGAAATCCAAGGCTTCTTCTTCTGCCCGCCCCACCCCGACCTCTCCCCAAAGCTCCTGTTCGGTCGGTTTCCTCCGACGAACCATTGAATAGTAGCGTAGGGCAATCAAGTCCAGGTGAACCGGGGTTATCGAGGGATGGTGCTGTTTCCCCTAGCAAAGCAGGTCCGCCCCTCCCCCAGGGGAAACCTTATCTTGGTGTGGCCATCCCTTGGCTTGGCTGGGCCCCCTTTGAAGTAGGTGCTGTAGTAACCTCTTCAACTGGGTGCTGAGAGGCAGCGTTCATCATCCTCAGAGGTAGAACGCTTGGCTTTGCTGAGTGTTGCCCTTTCAATATCCTGAGGAGTTGTCTACGGCGCCTGCCAACGATTCGCATCCTGCTGCTGATACTGATGCCGTTACTGTTGCCGAAGACTACGCTCCCCTCTTGCTGAGCCAACTCTTCTTTTGGGGGTGGAGCAAAGTCCAAGGCAAGTCTCTGTTGCGGGCGGTCACCTCTCTCGTTCATGAAGGAGAACCCCCATAGAGACACCCAGCCGGAAACCTTCTTAAATATCATCCTGCTAAGCAGTCTCCTCCCCTGCAGAGGTTTGTTACTGTCAGCACCGAACTTGTAGAGTGTGAGATCCTCTTCGTCACCTCAGACAATCTCCTTTGCCTTCGGCAAGAATACACCTCTTCGGCTTGCTTCATTCATCTGCCGGATGATACCCTTCCGAGGATTGTCCCTCTCCAGGACCTCGCCACTCGCCCATCCCTCAGCTCTCGTCTCCTCAGTCACATTTCTCGACCAGGGATCATCAGCGTGACAAGTCTCGTCAGCCTCCCCGACTGCCTGCCGGTTACAGACCCTCGCCTTTCCTATTGGACTTTCCCCGGACTCGCTGTTTACCAGCCTTGCGGTGTTCTCCCTTCCAACTACTTTTTCTGACCTCTCACTATCGAACAGCTGTTCGTGGCTTGCCAGCACCCATTAAATCTCTGGATTTTCAGCTTTCTCACCAAGTTCCCACGACTCATAAATCTGTGACTGTTCGCAAACCTCCAGGTCCTCGTCACTCGCCTGCTTATCAACGACCAGCTGTTCACCATTCTCTGGCTTCTCGCTGTTCACCAACGGTTCGCCATTCGCCATTTCACCATCGGTTTCCTACTGCACGCCAGTCTCCAATGGCCTGTTGATTGCTAGCGACTTGCCAATCTCCTAGGAGATTGCAAGTCAAACGACAGTCTCCTGCTGCTCACTGTTTGCCAAACGACAGTCTCCTGCTACTCGTCGTTCACCAACCACTCGCCAATTGGAAGTCAACCAACAGTCTTTCGCTGCTGGTCGTTTTCCAATGACTTGCCGATCTTTTAAGTGATCGGTAGGTAATCTGCATTCTCTTGCTGGTCGTCGTTCAGCAACCTCTCGGTCCTTGCCAACCACGTGCCCATCACCAGCAGCTCATTGAGCTATAGCTACTTGTCACTCTCCTGTGACTCATAAGTGATTGCCAACCACCCATCGTTCACCAGAACTTCATAGTTTGCTTGAACGTCGTTGTTCTCCAGAACGTTGTCGTTCTACGGAGCGCCCCGTTCACAAGAGAAGAAGCAAGTTTCCCACAACACTTCTTTGCGAGTCTCTTGGCGCTCACTGCGCCATCAGCATTCTCCATCTCGCTGTTCGCCCACTCCTCGCAGAGGTTTTTCTCCTCTCTTACCAGCCCACAAATGCAGACCTTCGCATTCTCCCAAGCAAGAGAACGAGTGACAAGGACGACTCCCGATGGCCTCCCCTTCGGGAAGACCCCACCTTCAAGTCCCCTAAAGAACCAGCTACCTGACTGGTTCCTTTCCCCTGTAAGGAGTCTATGAAGCCACAGCCTTCCACCCGGTCATCAATCATCTCAGGTAAGGGTTCTCTCAAGGGATCTCTCAGCCAGCGATGCCATGGGACAGGAACTGTGGCTCAACGTCCTGGTTAGGGCTGTTCATCAGGCCTTTGTAGCAGGTGTTCTTCCAGTTCTACCATCTAGAAAACCCAGGATACCACTGGAAAGGTCACCCTCTCTTACAGGGGATCCAAGGCGGAAGTCCACGATTTCTCCTTCTTGAGAAGCTCCGGCTTCTTTCTCCTCCCCCTGAAGAGGAAGTGAGGAGTTCCTGATTGGCTAGACTCACCTAGAATCAAGCTGACTCTAGTTCGAACTTCTAAGCGGAGGCTCAGCATAGTTGTACCAACTCCTCCTCGAATAGTCTCGCACCCTTCATGAACTTTCCAAGAGTCTTCTTTCAGAGAGGTGTCTCTTATGGGTACCTTTCGCCCCTCTCCCATTGAGGTGGTACCTTGGGAGCTTTGCCCAGTCTCCAAGCCTTTATAGGAAGTTGTCTCACCTCCTGCAAGTGAGAGGCGAAAGGAAGATCCTCTGAGACCCTCTCTCCTGGAAGTTTTTTTCCTCTAGGAAAGAGTCTTAAAGACTCGGAGACTCTTCCAAAATCATCAGCTAGAGCTTCAAGGCCTTCAGAGGGTCCCAAGAGACCGTCTCTTGCAGGGCCATCGACTAGTGATTCACATTACTCTAGGTACCACCACGACCCACCCTGAGATGATGTCTTGTGGGTGGAAGATCTTGACGACTATGACGACCGACTACACAAAGCTGCTAGTCAGAGACTATTGGTGGCTGAGCAGAAGGTGTCTGAGCATGCCTTCTGGCAGATCTTAGCCTGCATGAGGGCCATCAATGGGATGTGTGACCCTGCAGTTGCCCCTCAAGAGGGCAAAGACACAGTCCTTGACCATGTGTACGGCAATCAGAAGCCCTCCCAAGACCAGTGCAGCCATGCCCTGGTCTAAGTGTCTGACGGGTGCTGGTCGGAAGGCGATCTCACAGATCGCTGGCTCTTCCTGCTCTCTCCGTGCAGGCTCATCCTCAAAACTTCTTCTGCCGATAGTAGAAAGGTTCCACTGCCAAGTCCCACACAATGAAGTGACAAGACTGAGGAACTCCTATCTGGAGGGTTCTTCCTTGTTTAACCCTGAAGACATTGAATGGGTTGCGGATAGTTGGAGGAAGTCCAACCAGGACTCCCCCCTTCATAGGGCCATGACATCTCGGCCATATAGACCACCACATCTGTAGGAGAATCAGCAGCCGAAACCGCCGATGAATAAGACAGCAGCTAACCTGGCGACATCGAAGGTGTCCAAGAAACCCGTTCCTGCTAAGGACAGGAAAGGCTCTAACTCCTCTCGTGAAGGGAAGAATCCTAGGGAAGGCGGCCGAGGCTGCAACCATTACGATATGCAATCTCCCACTTGTCCATTAGCAGGGGAATGCCTGCATCGCTGCTGGCCGAGGTGGGTGTAGCTCGGGGCCGAATCCTGGACAATCTCTGTGATTCGTTGTGGGTGTCGCGTCCTGTACATACAATCTCTCCCTCAACTGACCAAGACTCCAGTTCCATCAAGCTCCTATGCTAAGGGATTTGCAAAGGAGTTGGCCCTCCAGGCTAAAGTCCAGAGCATGAAGGCGAAGGGCACTCTCAAAGAGGTCTTCAATGACTCCCCAGGCTTCTTCAGTCGACTCTTTCTTGTGAAAAAGGTGTCTGGAGGCTGGAGACCAGTCATTGACCTCTCAGCTCTGAACAAGTTTGTCAATCAAACTCCGTTCAGCTTGGAGATGGCAGACACGGTCAGACAAGCGGTAAGACTATAGGACTTCATATGGACACTGGACCTAAAGGACGCATACTTCCAGATCCCAATCCACCCGTTTTCAAGGAAGTTTCTGAGAATCACACTAGATAACAAGAAATACAGTTCAAGGTGTTGTACTTCGGTCTTTCCAAAGCACTTCAGGTCTTCATGATGTGTTGTAGTGGTTTGCAGACTGTGGCCAGAGGTAGCACCCAAACTGCCTAGTGTCTGAATGCCAACCACACCAACATTCACTACACAAAAAGGTAAAACGGTGGAATACCCAAAATTCTAGGTAACAGGTCAAGAGAACAGAGCACTGGGCACCACCCCTTGATTTTATACTGGGCAAGGGGACCCAGCTAAAAATGTAATTGCATAATATTATTTGGAGGTAAGCCAATTTTAGGTTATGTAAGTACTAAATACAGTATTACTAGAGGAAACAAAAAAACGAAAAAACAATGATATTAAGGAAAAAAACAAAATTAGTGGCTGAGAAGGGGACATTGCTGGGCAAGAAAAACTTAGTTTATAATAAAAAGGGAAAATAAGTTTATTTCATTCCTGAAAAGAAAAAATACAAGTAAAGACTTATTGGAAACAGATTTAATAAGAAAAAACACAACTAATTATGTCGACCGTAAAATTGTTTTCTTAAATTCTAATAAGCAATTAAAGAAAAACTAGTATCCCTTTGCACTCCAGCCTCACAATAACGAGATAAAAAATGATTTGAATAACAAAAAACAAGAACTATTCCCATATAAATATAAACGAAGGAAGACATAACCATGTATCTATTTGGGATACATTCTAATATAAATTGAAGTAGCTTGCCTGATGATCAAAGGGATTATAAAACAAGGTTGCACATTGAACCTGACTTAACATTCTCACCTCTACATCAGAAAGACAACAAAAAAAGCTTACAGTCCATGGTGATACACAGTATATCAGGGTTATTCTACACCCATGAAAATGGATTAGAGTTGAGACCACTTAAAATAGGGTTTTTTTTTGTGGCCCCTCCTCTTGATTGCATAGTCACACACAAGAAGTAGCTTATTCGACAGATGGTGTCCCAACTGGTGCACCGTCTTAAGTATCGGGGAACCGTCCTTGAACGGTTTGTACCGAGGATGTCCTTCAGCCCATCAGTCTCTCATTTCTGCTGACAGCAACAGGATACTATCAACATTATGAGCACCCTTCTGTATGTTCTCAGCTGGAGAACAGCCAATCTCAGTGTGGTTGGAATGGTTGTAGCTGAGAACTGCTCGGTATAAGTACTGGTCCCATTTCCGAGATTCCCCAGAAATCACCCTCAGTAACTTACCAATTGTTTGGTTCACTTGCTCCACTGCACCACCACTGGAGGGTTTATATGGAGTTGTTTTCACATGAACAACATTGTACTGCTCCAGCAACTCAGTAAATTCCTGGGAAATAAACTCAGGACCATTATCAGTCGATATCCGGACTGCTTTCAAGTGCCTTGCATATCGTACTACTCTTTTTATTCCTTATGGGTACTGCCGTCACCCACTTGGAATAATGGTCGACTACCAACAGACACCCAATAAAACCAGTACTGGTTGTTGGGAGACATAAGGTCCATAGCAACCAATTCAAAAGGAGAAGAGGTCTATATCTTCAAGGTTAGTGGGACAACCACCTTCCTTGAAACCTTACAGGTCTGATATTCCCAACACGTCCGGCACATATCCCTGATTACACTAATCTAAGATTTGTGCCAAACAAATTGACTGAGCATTGCAGTTATTTTCCCGATCCCCCAGTGAGCATTCTGGAGGTGAGTCTCGGCAACTAGGCAATTAGGACATTGAAGGTGACTATCGGGACTACCGAGCCATCTGAGTTCCGCTTCACTAGCAAACCCTGGTGTACTTCCAGGTCAGACCAACATCTCCTATAGGGCAGATAGTAGCGTGAAAATCAAGATGCATGAACCCCGTAAATCATCTTGATGACAAAATTGGATCTGTCGATGATCTCTTTGGATCTTGGCCACCTGACTAAAGGTCAGAAGAGCATTCCCAGAGAACACTCCACGATCAGGTTTAGGGTTAGTCACCTTCATAATAGTTGTCTCGGTATGCTGTGGGGAGAATGAGAGTACCTTGAGAGACAATTGAAGAACAGTAGTGTGGTCATACACCAACTGTTCTCTGGGTGAATCTAGTGTCACGTAGGCTGCGTCCAGTAGATTGCTACCAAGAACAAAACACAAGTTACTGTCATTGGCAGCTACCACCGCATAGTTAAACAGCAGTAGACTCCACCCGGAAGGACATTTCACCTCTAACTGGACATAGCCTAGAATACTGTGCCCCTGTATCAACAAGCACACAAAGTAAGGTCTCCTGTATCATTGCTATACCTACTGGTGAGTGTTGAGACACATGCGTACAACTGGACTGACGAGGTGTCTCTTCAGTCACGTACTGGATTACAGGACAATCCTCTGGTGCTTCCTGATCATCAGTGACCTAGCAATTGGCGTCAGGCACAGGAGATTCCACCTCCGCCTTATGGCCCAGAATCACGTCAGTTGGAGGGACATAATCACGGAGCTCGATCAGATGGTTAAAATGAACTCCAGACATACACTGAAGATGCGCACACTGAGGCTCAGTCACGGATCGATCACAATAGACTATAGGAGAAGTGGGACCCCAATGGACTCAGATTTCCAGGTTCAATAGCTTAGACGCTGCCAAGAGCAACTCCAGAGCTGGACTGTACCTGGAAAATGCATTGCCTTGATCTTGTTCTTGCTAGTCTTGTCCAGTTTTAAGCCTAGTCGACAGGCATCTTTCAGAAACTGCTGAGCTAAGGTATCCCAGAGCTTGGGTCCCTTCAGCTGAGAGTCGGGTGCAACACCTGACCCTTCTATCCAGCAGTTCACGACTAGCTCCAAAGATTCTATAAGACAATCTGGACCACCACAAACCTCCTTATACAAGGCCAGCCCAGTAGGCAACTTGGGAGTGGTGGGTTCAATAGCAAGCAGGCAGTCGGTTAATGCGGGCCAGCAGGATAACCATTCTGCTGTGGCATTCAGATCGCCTGGACAGTAGTTAACAATAAAGTTAAATTCAGACAGGTCCTCCAGTATCCATGCTAGATGACTGTCCACCATCTTCATGTCATGAAGACACATCAGTGGATGGTGATCAGAATGAATCACAAAGAACTGACCATAGAGGAAGGGCTTGAAGGTTTTCACTCCCCATCGCAGAGCAGCCAACTCATGCTTGATGGTAGAGTAACGCGTCTCGCAGTCCAGGAAGGTCATGGAGTCGTAAGCTATCACCCAACGCTCCCCTGGATGCTCCAAGGACTCCTGGCACAGACAAGCACCAGCACTCTCAACATCAAACAACTCCAAGGGTTTAGCATCAGCGGACTCGTCAGGATACAACAACATAATGTCCTCCTTGATCAGTTCCTTCAAGCGCTTAAAAGCACAGTCCATTTCTGCAGCCCATTTCAGTTTTCTGGTCCCTTGGGATATACGTCCTCCAGTCTTTGCAGATAATGGTTTGGCTATCTGTGAGCAATTAGGGATAATTCCAGGAATCCCCATACCTCACGCACAGTGGTAATTTTAGGGAAGTCCTCCAATTTCTGGATGTATTCTGGCAGCTTTCGCATACCAGAGCGGGCAGCCAGATGACCAAGATATTTGACCTTGGCTTGAACCCAAAAACACTTCACGAATTTTATCTTGAGTCCATGCTTCTGGAGAGTAGCCAAAACTCGTTCGACCAGTTTCAGGTGTTCCTCAAAAGAAGACCCAAGTATCAAGATGTCATCAATGTAGACAATCACCTTGGCTTTCGGGAACGCTTGAACAATACTCTGCATTTCTTTATGGAACACAGCAGGTGCATTCTTTACTCCAAACGATAAGCGTCTGAACTACCAGTGTCCAAAGGCAGTAGAGAAGGCCTCGTATTCTTTACTGTCCTCGGCCAAAGGTAACTGGTAGTATCTACAAACCAGGTCAAGGGTTGTAAAGTATTTGACTCCTTGAAGCCCAAATATGGAGTCTGCCATGTTAGGCTTCTGGAATCAGACAGTCACCTTATTCAGTTTTACGGTAGTCCACAGACAACCGTATACTATTGTCCTTTTTTCGGACTAGAACAATGTGTGAAGACCAAAGAGAAATGATGGGTTCAATAATACCCAGTTCATTCAACTCCTTGCACTGTTCCTCGATGGCGTCAGCAACGAGTTTTATAAACCGTCGAACCCTCTGATAAATGGGTGTCTCGTCATACAGGTGGATGCGTATTGGTGAGTTTGAGCACTCTCCCACATCATCGTCACCAATACTGATGACCGGAAGATGACATCAAAGTATTTGACGAATTTGTTCTTTCTGAGAAGAGTCCAGTTTGTTAGAGATAGAGATTGTCTATCTCTTGTAATACTCTAGGTTCAGGTGTAAGATGGCACTCCTGTGCTATCATACAGGATAGAGGAGCATCCACCATTGCCATGGTGAACACCTTCCCCAAGAGATCACCTGCCTTGATCTTGGCAGTTTCTTCAGATGAACCCTTGATTAAAACTTAGGCTTTTCCATATTTCAGTTCTAGGATGCCAGGGATTGCTGTAGCTTTTCTTGACAGACCGGAGTTTATGATCTTGCCATCATAATACATCTCTGGCCAACAGTTGGTCGGACCAGCAGGGCACCTAAAAGAGGTGTCAAGTCCCTTAGGAAAGTTTACAGGAACAAGTACACGAACACAATACTGGCAATCCTTATTGAATCGCCTGCGTGGACTTCAAGTGCATAAAGCACTCGCTTACAACAGGCTCCACGTTTCGGGACATAATACTTCCAAAAAGGCTCTTGGGGAGTACTGGTAACCAAGCACGTAGGCTGAAGGCACTACATGGAACACACTCAGGGTGAATGTCATTCCATGCAGTATAGGGGTCAACAGTACAGTACCTAAGGTCTTAGGTCCTGTTTGCCCAAAACCAATTGTGTTGGGTATTATCTGCAGCTGGTAATTCTGCACTACTCTTGATGACAGGAGGTTGACCTCAGCTCCGGAGTCACTGAGAGCATCCAACGCTCCCAATAGAAACATGGTCACTGAGACAACCATGAGTGGTACAGGAACCAACTGCGCCAGGTTAACCCTACGAAGGGTTTTCAGTACAGCCTCAGTCCCTACTCCCTCCCTGGAGGATTTAGTTGGAGAAGATCCAGACAGTGTCGAGGACAGGTTATCACTGGCCAATCCTGAAAGAGTCATTGAATGCATAATGACCTTTTCAGATTGAGGGGTAACCTTGGAAATCGAGATTTCCGAGGCTGCCACCTTAATACTAGGAGTAAGCACTCACACCCCCCTAAGATGTAGCCCAATCTTCTACACCAAAGGTCTGGTGTTTAACGCCCTATGATACTCCTCCGTTCTCGATGACTTTCTGGGCTTGGATTTCTTGCTCTTCTTATTCTTCTTCCTCTCAACATTCCGGAAAGAGGCACTGGACTCACTCCCAGTTCAGCTCTCCCTGCTACTGTTTGATCCAGAGTAGGACGACGCGGTTGGAGTAGCATTCACTGGTACAGTGAACCCTCGTTTATCGCGGTAGATAGGTTCCAGACGCGGGCGCGATAGGTGAAAATCCGCGAAGTAGTGACAGCATATTTACCTATTTATTTAACATGTATATTCGGACTTTTAAAACCTTCCCTTGTACGTAGTACTGTTAACAAACCACCCTTTACACCCTGTAATGTACAGAACACTTAATGCATGTACTACAGCACCCTAAACTAAAACAGGCACAAATATTAAAGGCGATTTTATATCGTGTTTCCTAAACACCTAAAAAGCACGATAAAAAATGGCAACCAATGTTTTGTTTACGTTCATCTCTGATCATAATGAAGAAACAAACTCATTTAGTGTACACATATATGTACGTATGGTTAGTTTTTGCATCGATTATATTGATTATACAGTACTGTATGTTGATTTTTTTATTACCAATGTTTTAGTTTACGTATTTTTCTTAGGACTTCCAAATGAAATCTTTTTCTTTATGACGCCGCCTGAAACGACGGCGTGTACGCTCAGTAAACAACCACGCTCAGAACAAACAAGGCATTTAACACGCATGATGATAGTGATAAATAATGATACAGTACATACAGTATTTACAGTACAAAGCATTTACAAAATATGTTACCTTACAAATATAAATTATACAGTACTTGTACGTAGCAAAGCAGGAAAACAATTTGAGAGAGAGAGAGAGAGAGAGAGAGAGAGAGAGAGAGAGAGAGAGAGAGAGAGAGAGAGAGAGATTGTTTTACGTACGTAAATGTAAATTTTAAACAAAAAAAATATGATAGGTTACAACATGTAGACTTTTAAAACCTTCCCTTTAACTTAATGCATACAGTACGTACAGTACTAAACTATAAAACAGGTTAAAGTAAAAAATAAAGATTGTTACTGTACTCACCACGAAAGAAGTTCCAGAAAAACTTGAATGACGATGGCGATGAATTTGCTGCACAGTAGAAATGATGATGATGAAGCTGATGATGTGTTCTACTGTGCAGTCAATGATAGTATTTTACGTCTCTTCAGACGGAGGTGTCTTTTCCTGGGACACCTCTTCAACTTCTTCAATTTCTTCCGAAGGCGTACTAGCAGGAGGAACTGGCTCTTTTTTGCGAGGCTGAAAAAACATTGTGATCGGAAGTTGTTGCCGCTGCTTCTTTTTTCGATCCAAGAGCATCCTGTAGGGAGTCGTGATGTCATCGACCTTGTTGCAGAATTGCATCGAGCGAACCATATCCTCGTCCCACTCTTGCAACATTTCTTTCGCCTCCTTCATATGGTTGCAGAACTTGGCGAGCCGTTCTAATGTTAAGCCCGTTTCTTCTACATTTTCTTGGGTCTCTTCCTGGGTACCCTCACTCTCTTCCTCACTTGCCGATTTCGTCAGGTCTTCGAGGTCTGCGTCAGTTAGGGGCTGGGAATGGCAGTCCAACAACTCGTCGACGTCTTCAGTCGTCATGTCGCCAAACCCGTCACCCCCAATTATGGCAGCCAACTGCACAGATTTCCGTATTGCAGAGTGTTGGATTTCCGACGGAGTAAATCCCTTGTCGTCGTAAACAATATCGGGCCACAGCTTCTTCCAGCTCGCATTTACGGTTGCAGGTTTCATCTCTTGAAGTGCCTTTTGAATATTCTGCAGGCACGTGGCTATGGTGTACTGCCGCCAGTACGCCTTCAAGTTGAAGTCTTCATCCTCGTCATCTTGGGCAGCATCCACACACGCAACGAGGTCCGCCAAGGTATTCTTCGTGTAGAGGGCCTTGAACGCCCTGATAACCCCCTGGTCCATTGGTTGAATTAATGACGTGGTGTTGGGTGGCAGGAACTCAACCTGAACGCCCTCACGCGACAGGTCAGTTGCGTGTCCACCAGCGTTATCCATAAGGAGAAGGATCTTGAATGGCAAGCCCTTCTCTAAGAGATATTCATGGACTTGCGGGATGAAACACTGGTGGAACCAGTTGGAGGTCAGCATCTTCGTAATCCATGCCTTTTGATTATGCATCCAGTACACGGGAAGGAGATTCTTATTTTTGTTTTTCAAAGCGCGAGGATTTTTCGACTTATAAATAAGCCCCGGCTTTAACAAAAATCCAGCAGCATTGCCACACATCACGAGGGTAACGCGATCCTTGAATGCCTTAAAGCCAGAGGCTTTGGCTTCCTCTTTGAACAGGAAAGTTCGCGACGGCATTCTCTTCCAAAACAAGCCGGTTTCATCCATATTAAACACTTGTTCCGGCTTGTATCCACCTTCAGCGATAATGTTCTTGAAAGTCTGGTTCACGTAAGTTTCAGCAGCGGCAGTGTCAGCGGAAGCAGACTCCCCATGCAGGGAAACGCTTTTCAGGGCGAAGCGTTTCTGAAACTTCGCGAACCATCCTTTGCTGGCGGAAAAACGTTGTTTCTGACGCTGGGAATCAGTGGAGGTCCCTGGTTGAGGATCATCTACATCATCATCTTCTTCAGCATGGTCGCCATCGTCGTCATGAGGTTCCTTTGCCGCAAAATTCTCATACAAGCTCAAAGCCTTTGTTCGGATGGTGTTCGTATCCAACGCTATGTTCTTCTTCCGACAGTCGGCAATCCACACAGCTAAAGCACCTTCCATGCGTACGATCGTTTTATTACGCGTTGTAACGACTCGCTTCGCTGATCTGCTAAAGGTGATTGCAGCAGTCTTTCTAATGTTCGCCTCGTCCTTCCTGATGTAGCGAACGGTGGATTCGTTGATGCCAAAATGGCGGCCGGCGGCCGCGTAACTTCTACCATCTTTTAACATGTCGAGAAGCGTAACCTTCTCAGCTATCGTCATCATTCTTCGGTGGCGTTTAGGCTCACTACCAGCCTTACTAGAAGCAGAACGCTTGGGAGCCATTGTAACAGAAAGTTCAACAAAAAGTTCAACTTAAAACAGTCGCACACAGCACAGATTCAACTTCACAAACTTAAGAACGTCTACTCAGCAATACGCGGAAAGAGAAAGTGAACGATGCAGTCCCGCGAGAACTTTGATGCTGCGGGTAGAAGATGCGGGCAAAACACCAATCACAGGCTAGATAACAAAACTTGAGTTTTGATTCGTCATCTATCAGCGCTTGAACCAATCACAACCCGTCTTATACAGTACTATGGTGCGTTGGTTACTCATAGAAGATGTCCCGCGCACACTGAACGTACGTAGATTAAGTACAATACCGTAATAATAATAAATAATGATAATAATACTGTACAGTAATAATAATAATAATAATGATTAATAATAATAACAATAATAATTTTATTAACAACAACAACAATAATAATAATAATAACAATAATAATAAAAATTTACGTACGTACGCTATTTTACGCTCTCTCTCTCTCTCTCTCTCTCTCTCTCTCTCTCTCTCTCTCTCTCTCTCTCTCGTACGCTTACAGTACTTATTCGAAATGTGATTTTTGCAACAAAGAATATTATTGGATGCAGTACTGTACTACGTACGTATACATACAAAAGATTCATGGAAAAGAAGCACATCCATTACAGTACACACCATTCTAATATGGTATGACTGCATCTGATTTGCGTTTCATGTTCGATTTAATTTTACTACGTACTGAATTATCGTATGATCACATTCTCTTTTCGTGTTTTATTTCTTTCTGTGCTGAATTATATATCATATGTAATGCAATGAACAATCAGTAAGAGCCGATATTACTATAATTACAGTATTAATGGAATTACAGGTAACAAAATATCGTATTTGGTTATCTTCAGATTTCGCGGTATTTTCGAATTTTCCGGAAAATCCGCGATATGTATATATATATGGGTTATGGGAAAACCCCGCGAAGTGGTGAATCCGCGATTGTCGAACCGCGAAGTAGCGAGGGTTCACTGTACTGCTCTCCACCTTGGAGTCTGGACGGAGGTGGTCTCCCTCCTAGGGCTGCGGGCATTAGCTGTCTTCTGGACAGGTGATCTGTGCATTGGCGGCGCCTGTTGCCCGCACTGTGTGATATGATGGTTAGCCAAATCACAGCGCAGGCACAGATTGAGGCGTCTGCGACACCCATCCACAAGGTGCCCTGGTCTCTTACACCAAGTACAGTACCTCTTCTGGAACTGAGGAGACCTATCCGGAGTGCAAGAGGGTGGCAGGTGCACTGCCACAGGTGCGAGTTTGTGGACAGGTCGAGGAGGAGTGCGTGGATACACTCGGTCAGGTACAGGTGAACGGCTTGGTGCAGCCATGGCAATCCTGTCGGCATATAATCTGTGCCATGACTGTCCCACCCGACTGATGGCCAAGTCCTCTGCCTTCTGGCATCGCTAACGGGATGCCTCATCGAGAACACTCAACAGGTGTAGCACATCCTGCCAAGTGGCCTGACGGCCAGCGGAGACATTGATGATGGCCAGTGACTGTTCCAGCCAGCTGACAGCTTTGCTCAGAACTGTTCTGAGGAGCTTTCGCTTCAGCTCTCTCCAGTCCAAGCTACGCCATGATAGGCCGAGCTGTACATGAAGGCCAACCGCATGGCGTAAATCTTCAGCAGCTTGTCCTCTCTATGGGTGGCACTGCTGAAACGGGCCTTCCTCCTTCATGTGGGGGTATAAGAGTTCGGAACCCCTATTGCTGAGAAAACCTCCTTGATTTCCCTTTTCAGGAACCTTTTCAGCTTAGCATTCCACCAGCCAGAGGTCCCTGTGGTAAATATACTGGCACAGTAGGCCTCAAAATCCCTTAGGAATCGGGCTAAACTCTTGCCAGTTTCTAGTTGGAAGATCCCAGACTTGGTGATCTTCCTGGAATCAAGGGCCTTAAGAGGGTCGGACAGACGGCGGTCTGCCTGGAAGGAATAGACATGGTCAGTTGAGACAGTGTCGGCTGAGCTGACACTGAGACAGGAGCTGGAAGTATCACCAGAAGTCTCACTACCAGAATCTTCACTGGTAGACTCCTGTGACGCCGTTGTCCTTTCAGGTATAGCTGGTCTGGTCTTTTCCTTGGATTGGCGTCCCTGCTTTGGAATGGCCCCTGCATGGGCAAGAATTACCTCAGCCGTAGCTGCTGGAGCCTTTTCTGGTCTGCTTGGTCACCCAAGAACTGCAACCCTAATCCACTGTCTGAAGTCTCTGGTAGACTACAAGGGTTAGTTGCTGGAACAGGTGAAGAGGCAAGAGGTCCACTCCAAGCAGGGGACTCCCAGAAGCCTGGTACAGGTGGAAGTAACGGTGAGAACCCTGGAGGGGGCTTGAGACCTCTAATCCCTGGCCCCGCTCGAGTTACACTAATGGCCAGACTATAGACGTTCTGCCAAGCCGGAGACGTAGAAGGGGCACTGGAGGTCACTGTAGTTGTGACCTCAGTGGCAACGTGGCATGTTGGTGGGGGCTCAACACTCTTCAACGCCGTCACCTGAAATGTTACAGACTTCACCTGAGTTGCCAGGTCACTGACAATTATGACGAGGCCCTCCACATCCCGACTAAGCCTCCTCTTAGCCTTTCTACCCTTGGTCAATGATTAGGCCATATTCAAAGGTAGGTGCTTCCTGGGTCTGGGCACCAAAAATTTAGTGGTTTGTGGACTGTGGCCAGATGTAGCACGCAGGCTGCCTAGTGTCCAAATACCAACCACACTTCAACCTTTCACTACACAAAAAGAGACGGTAGAATACCCAGAAATCTGGGTAAAAGGTAAACAATCAAGGATGAACTTGGTACTGGGCACCACCCCTTCGATTTTATACTGGGCAAGGGGACCCAACTAGAACCTTACTTTCCTCTTTATCTTCTCTTGCTTTGAACTTGCTAAATAAACATGTAATATGACCGCTGATTTAATTCTGGAAAAAATCAGAAGTTATAAATAGCATGAATCTCAGGTTAGATTTCATAAAAGTATCAGATAAAAATAAATATATTTGGGAGCTGATAATGGGACATTATGGTGTAGTGGAAAAATACTTTACAAAAATGTAAAAAATATTTAATTTGAGAAAAAAAATAGTGAGGAGAAAGTACAGGTCTCCAAAAACTAGAAGCAGAACCATAGATATATCCAGGCAGAGCCTCATAGGATTCAATCTAGAAAATATTTAATATACTGTACATATATGTAAGTATACTTAGTATATATATCTAGACTAAATTCAAGTGTAATTTGAATGGCTGCTTCCGTTACGATCAAAGGGATTATAAGACAAGGTTACACATCTGACCTGTCTCCAATCACAGCTGTACATAAGATTTGCAAAAAATTTGTAATAAAAAACTTACAACCCTCGGTGTTACACCCAGAGTGAATGGCTCAATAGCCTATCAATTACAGTATAGTAACTTCCTAAAGCCATACTACAAACATGTACATATTATAGTTTTTTTGAACACCACAGTGTGTACATTGCTGTTGCCTGGGTGGTCCAACTATCTCGCCTAGCAACACTACTGCTACAATAAACGTCCAGACACAAAATATTTTCAGCACCCAACCGCGTCAGCTATAATCATTGTCAAAGTTCCCTGCTGGCGGCACAAGAAATCACCAACCTTAATGGAGAACCCCACCACATTGCAGTTCAAGATCCACACAGTGAGTGAACAGAGTCTGATAAAAAATCTGAATATCTATTCAACCGTAGAATTTTCTTTCACTAAAGTGTCCACTGCACTAATATCCTAAGAATTCCCCACGTTAAAAAACTAGAGAATATCCAATCACCAGCTTGACAAGTCTACCCTTTAAAAGCAGAGGGGGTTCCAAATCACTCTCGCCTTTCATTCTTAACAGGTTCTCCACACTTCAAGTCAGACAATTTACCCAGGCAAACCTGCCTTTGACAGTCTTCACCAGGCTGACCAGCGACGTAAACAGGGGCAGGATTATGAAATGTTACTCCTATTCCAGTACCTCTACTTGACTCCCTACTGGGTGTAAGGTATTGCTGTCTTTACTTGTTTAAAGAAACAATAACAGATTAAGTCATTTTTTGGGTCCACTTGAGGGTTAACAAAAATGTTATAATTTATTATGAATTTAAATGATAGTTTATAAAGTGACATGTATTTTTTTGTAACACACAAACCATAAAGCTTTTTTTTTTTTACACAAACCATAATTCATTGCAGCAACGTCCCAGAATTTCAGGCTCCTGCTTTACTGCTCCCCAGTCCCAGATGCATTCCAACAACGTTGGGACTTCATCGACGTTTACTGTACACCTTTTCCCTTGTTTTGTCTGATGAAAAGAGTACTTAACAAGACCAGAACATCAGTCAATCTCTTGATGACTCTCATAGCTCTGCTATGGCATCATGCAAAATGGATCCCGGACCTTCTGCAGTTCCTGACAGAGCTTCCAAGAGAACTTCCTCCACAACACGATCTACTAAGACAGCCACATGCGAAGATCTTCCACAAAGTCGTACCTTTGTTATTTCTTCACATCCGGAGACTATCCAGCACCTCCTCACTCAAAGACGATTTTTGTAATATGTTGCGAAGCGGATGGCTGGACATCTGCGAAGATCATCAGCATCAGTTTACCAGGCACAGTGGAATGTCTTCTGTGTTTGGTATCGTGAAAGGGGTATCTCTCCCCTCGATGCCACTATTCCAGCAATAGCGGAGTGTCTTGTACACCTGCGGGAGGAAATGCTCCTTTCGGTTTCGGCAGTAAAAAGTTACCGCTCAGCCTTGAGTCTCGCCTTTAAGCTGAAAGTAGTAGATATTTCCTCCTTGCTGGAACTTTCTCTCCTCATATGAAGTTATGAACTTAACTGTTGCCAGTTGGAAGTGAGATCTCTTCCCTGGAACCTGGTCCAGGTCCTTTGGTCCTTGAAGTGTCCTTATGAACCCTTATGCCAAGGAACAGATCGCCCCCTCACTTGGAAGAGGGTGTTCCTACTCACTTTGGCTTCAGCCAAAAGAGTTAGTGAACTTCATGGTCTCTGGTATGCCATCGCTCATTCAAGAGAATGGGGAGAGGTAAGCCTCAGCTTCATCCCTGAGTTTATTGCAAAGACTCAAAATCCTTGGGTAGCAGATCATAGATTTGATTCCTTCCGGATAACGAGTCTCCATTCTGTAACCGATGACCCAGATCAACTGTTGCTATGCCCAGTAAGGAGTTTGAGGTATTAATTCAAAAGAACATCTGTAGCTTACCCCCTAGTGCCAGCACGCTTTGTCAGCACGGGAAAGGTCAAGAGGAGGATCACTAAGAACACCATCTCGGCCTGATCTCACAAGGTCATGCACTGAATCCCGATCCTTCTCTGACACGTCGACTCAGAGCACATGACGTTGGGGGCATTGCTACGTACCTGGCGTTCAAACGAAACTACTCTGTGGCGCAGATTCTACATGTGGGCATGTGGAAGCTTTTGACGACCTTCACTGCCCACTACAGTACCTGCAAGACAGAACCCACAGGAGCATGGAAACTTTTTCCATTGGTCATGTTGTGGCTGCACAACAACTAGTTTAACATCTAAAGCTCCTTGACGGATAATTAATAGGAGGTTGAGGGGAAAGGTCACCCATGATTAATCTGAATGAATGATTAAGAATGTCTGGCTCTTTCTTTTCTCCATCCTCCCCTCTCTTAGAGAAAATCAGCACCCATGGTCCTCTCCAAAGTTGATGTCAACCAACTGCAGGTAAACCATTGTTCCCTTATGTAAACCTGGTATTGTGTCAATACTGTTACATCCCCATACCCCATCGAGGAGGGTATTGGGTATGTCCTTGTGACTTCTGAAGATTCCTATGACTTGGAAGAACTCTTACCTTGACAGTCACATTGCTAGTATCACAAGCACGCAGCTTGTGTAGGCTGCGGACCATGTATAGTATGGTTTTAGCGAGGTGTAGGGTTTCCACCTATTATGTATTAACGGATTTTGATCTATTTTTGGGTGTGATAGCCATGTCGTCCTGATGGAAGGTTCCTATAGGTAGCTTTCTAAGGGATATTTGGCTACAGTGATATTCAAAGAGAATTAACCTTTAGGGCTCCAGAATTCTAACTCCTGGCGCGAATATCCTTAAAATTTCTCTTAGGGATATCGCATAATATCAGGGGACGTATATCTTGATACGCCACATAGTAATCTCCACCCCGAATAGCATTTTCGTTTCGAGGGGAAGAGTGGCAAAAATAGAAGGGGAGCCATTATCAAGGTTACCCTTTCTCCCGTACTACTATTGAGTATCTAGATGACGCTGTATCCAAGATGGCGCTCATTCCTTGTAACATTGAGCATGGGGCTACATATATAGTAATTTCGGGAGGGATCCTGCCAAGGCCTTTTCTATAGAAAAGGAGGGCGGGTCCATCAGGACGACATGGCTATCTCACCCAAAAATAGATTTTTCGCTTCGCTCAAAATCCGTTTTTTTGGCTGAAGCCATGTCGTCCTGATGGAAGTTTACCAGAGAATTACTAGAAAGTGCTGTATCTGTGGATTTTCATAGGTGCCTTGACCTTGGGACAAATTTTCTATGGTCATTCGGACCATTGAGACAAATGACGTTACCGTTAACCGTCATTACCACTAATCATGGACAATGTTAGTGCTTCCTGCCCCCCGCAGGGAAGAGTCATACTAGACAGTAGAAAAGGGGTCTCAAGGTTTGCATATATTGCATGAACAAACATAAGTATCCACTAGATATACAAAAGGTCTCACGTTTTGTATATGTTGTCGGAACAACTAAGTGTCAACTATATTCATTGTTTACTTAAATAAATAAGTAAGAGAACTCTGGCATATTTAATGTGCTAATTGCAGGGCGAAATAAGACGCAATTACACTCTAATAGACATTTATTTTGAGTAAATGACCAAATGGAATAACGAGTGTAACGTGTTAAGGGAATTATACGTACAACGTATACAGAAAATATTTTTCTCTCTGAAAGGGAAGAAATGATGAGTGCCACTCTAAATTTGAAAATTTTTGATAATTTTTCCTAATATAATTTCTGTAAATGTTGTATACCATCAACACTGTGTACTATGTACACACGGCACAAGTGTTATCTGTATAATTCCACACCTGAGATTCTGAACAGTCTTAGTGTCACCATGGTGACACTCACTTAAAAGGTATCGCACTGGAAGTGTCAACACCTTTTCACCCTAATTGATAGTCCCAATCAATTAAATGTTCATCACAGCACTAGATGACAGGTTTTAATACACTACCTACCGCCACCACATAATGCTTCAGTTCGTGGACTTGCTTTGCGTAGTGTTTGTAGAACATTCTGGATGATGTCCATCCAGTATATGAGCGAAGACGCTCAAAGTCCATGTACTGAAAAAAGTTCAGTGATGAAGCAATTTTCCTCGGATCATGACCTGCGGGTGTACTGTCAAGATCCGCTCTGCGAATGAAGTAGGTGAGCTTCGCCCTCAGTTGTTTTAGGGATAAGTTTGATCCTGAAGTTTCTCCTTTGAAGAGCTGTCCTCCCCTGAAGTCTGAAGTTCTACAAAGATAGACCTTTAGGCACTCTACTGGACACAAAGAGACATCTTCCTTCAGAGGGCAGATTCTCCAGGGACCCCATCTCCTAGTGGGTAGCTCGTTCTTGGCGAGAAAGGCTGGATCAGGAAAGAGATTCAGTTCTCCCATTTCTGTGAACTGAATGTGGCCCTCATTTCTTGATAGGGCTTCTATTTCACTAACTCTAGCCCCTGAGGCTATAGTGAACAGGAAAATAACCTTCTGGGTTAGATCCTTGAGAGAACAATCTTCATTGTTCACAGATGAAGCATAATGTAGGACCTTGTCCAAAGACCATGAAATGGGCTTCGGAGGAGCCGCAGGCCTAAGTCTAGTGCATGCCTTTGGGATCTTGTTAAAGATTTCGTTCGCCAGGTCCACTTGAAAGGCATATAGAAGAGGTCTAGTCAGGGCTGACTTGCACTTAGTTACCGTGCTGGCTGCCAGACCTTGTTTATGAAGGTGGATAAAGAAGGACAGACAGAAGTCTATTGAAATTTCTTTCGGTCCTTTTGCTTTAACAAAAGCAACCCACTTTTTCCAAGACGTTTCATGTTGTCTTCTAGTTGACTTAGACTTGTATTCTTCTAAGAAGTCTATACTGCCTTTTTGAGATCCCAAATCTTTTCTTAACTGCTATGGCGAGAAAATCATGAAATGAAGGTTTTGGGTTCTCTGTGATGAAGCGAAGACAGTCGACTTCTGAACCCGTTAAGATAGTGCTGGGTTCGGTACAAGGACCAGCCTCAGCCTCAGTTCCATCACTAGAGGGAACCAGTTGCTCTTGGGCCACTTGGGGGCCACTAGAGCTGCCGTTCCCTGGAAGGATCTCAGCTTGTTGAGGACCTTCAGCAGGAGATTGGATGGAAGGAACAGGAAATTCCGGGTCTATTCGTTCCAAACTAGGGACAGGGCGTCCGTTATCTCCTCTAGAGGGTCCTCGTATGGGGCTACATATCGAGGTAGTTTCTTGATGTTGCTCGTTGCGAAGAGGTAATTCTGCAGTTCCGAGACTTGTTCCAAGATGGAAGAGAATGAGTCTGCATCTGGGGACCATTCTGACTATTGGCTTGAGCCTGAATAGAGGATCCGCTGTCACATTGCGGAACTTTTGTAAGTGAACTGCTGATAGGTGCCATCTCTCTAGACAAAGAATGGCTAATATCACATGGATGATATGGGACGATCTCGAGCCTTATCGGTTCAGACATCTCACTATCACTTTGCTGTCCAATATCAGCCTGATGTGGATTGATCTGCGAGGGGAGAGTTTTCCCAACGTCAAGAGGACTGCCATGGCTTCCAAAATGTTGATGAGAAAGGCCTTGAAGAGAGATGACCCAAGTCCCTTAGACTTTCCTTTGATGGGAGTGAACTCCCCATTCTTCCGTCGAGGCATCCATGTGGATGGTCATCGACGGCAGAGGTGGTTGCAAGGGCACGGTCCTCATTAGGCTCTTGGCCTTTGACCATGGGTTGAGAAGTGATCGTAGTAAGGCCGGTATCGGTCATTTTAGATCTCTTCGAGCGTTTGATGCGTATCATTTCCAGACTCCTGACGCATCTTTCAGCTGTGCTCTTAGCACTGGGTCTGTTACTGCTGCGAACTGGAGAGAGCCCAGTACTCTTTCCTGTTGGCGTCTTGAAATCCTGTCGGATTACAGTAGTCTCTTGACAGACCCTGCGATCTCCCTCCTCTTCCATGAGGGAATGAAGAGACGATGTGACCTCAGGTTCCAATGGCTTTCCAATTATTGAAAACCTTGAGCTGGAGAGAGTCGAGACTTCTTGAAGTTGATTTTGCATCCCAGATGTTCCAGGAACTGGATCACTTCTTTGGATGCTTGCAGACAAGCCGTTTCGGATGCTGCCTGCACCAGCCAGTCGTCCAGGTACGCTGCTACCTGAACACCTTCTAGGCGTAGTTGTTGCACGACTGCGTCTACAAGTTTCATGAAGATCCTTGGGACTATGTTTAGTCCGAAGGGTATGGCTCTTAGAACATACTTTATCTTCTGTAACTTGAATCCTAGGTAGGAGGAGAGGGGGCAACTGACCAGAAGGTGCCAATAGGCATCTGTCAGGTCTATCGAGACTGTGAACACCCCTTTTTGTAACAGGGTCCTTATGTGTTGAAGGATTAACATTCTGAACTTGCTGTTTTTTATGAACTTGTTGAGTGGCGACAAGTCCAGAATGACTGAGTTTTTCTGAGTCCTTCTTGGGAACACAAAACAGCCTTCCCTGGAATTTGATGGACTTTGCTTTCCTTGTAACCTGTATGCTCAAGAGCTATAGGGTATATTCTTCAAATGTGGGGTTGAAGTGTTGGAAGAATTGAGGAAATAATGGTGGAGACTTGTTCCGTTTCCATCCTAGTCCAATCTTGATTAGGCCGTGGGCCCAAGGATCGAAGGTCCAACGATCCTGAAATTGTTGGAGCCTCCCTCCTACTGGAAGCGTTACCTTGCTTCGATTTATTGGAGGGTTTACCTCCTTGACCGCATCCTCCCTTATCTCTTGAGGGATGTCCAGAGGAGCCCTGTCTGGATCCTTTACCTTTCAACCGAGAGGTAGTGGTCTGCCTCTCAAACCCTGGGTTGAATGCTGGTGGCTGGGCAACCAGCTGTTGAGGCACCACTTGGAAGGTGGTCTGTATTGAGGCCACCACTTGGGGAACCGCTGTCATAGTAACAGTGGGATGTTGTTGAGCAGGCCGAGGGGGAAGTCTAGACATCTTTGTCTTCCTTTTAGGTTGGGGACCCGCATCCGGGGAAGACTTCCTCTTTGCAGAGATGCCCCACTTCTGGAGAAGGTTCCTATTCTCCGTGATGGCTTTCTCGACTACCTCTTTGACTTCTTCATTCGTTAAGAGGTCTTTACCCTAGATGTTAGAAGATATCAGCTTCCTGGGTTCATGTTTCACTGTTGCAGCAGCGAACACAAACTCTCTACAGGCTCTCCTAGCCTTCATGAAAGCATACAGGTCCTTTACTAGGGTGGCCATATGCATTTTGGCCAGGACCATGAGCATGTCTGGGGTACTTCGTTGGCCTCCACACATCTCTATGCAGTTTAGTAGGGATAAAGAGGCCGCAAGTCTCTCCTTCGTCTCTTGTTCCTTGCACAAGAGAAAGTCAGAAAGTTTAGGGAGATTCTCGCTAAACTGTCGTCCAGCGATGTCCGCGTCCAGTTTCCCTACTGAGAAGATTAGGTTTACTTCCTTCCATTCCTTCTCCTTCATGGGCAAGGCTAATGACAGAGGCATGCACTCCTCTAGTGCAGGCCAAGGTTTGTCTGCCTCCACTGCCTTGGCAACAGATTTAAATACCTTCAACATAAAGGGGAAGGCTATTGAAGCAGGAGCAAGAAAGGTAGGGTGTTTCTTGCTCAAGGCGAACACTTTCGACACCGAATAGCCCGCCTTTCTTAGGCTATTTGATAAGAGAGTCTGTCCCTTATCGTGGTCGAAAACCATGACCTCCTTCGGTTCCGTCTCCTCTTTTGGCATTGGTTCATGCTTCAGTCAAATGAAGCAATCAGGGTAAGCGTTAAAGCTTAGCCAAAACTGGATGTCATCTAAGGGGACAGCTCCCATCTTCTCTGAGATGTAGAGTTTGCCGTTCGAAATCGGCATAAACTCCGCATACCTCCAGAGATTGGTTTTGGAGCAGGTTGGGAGGTCTTGGCCTCTGGGTCGCTTTGCCTCGTTTGCGAATGTTTTCCTTCAATTCCGTAAGATGGGCCAGTGCCCGGCTCATTTTGTCCAATGGACAGGTAGAAGGTGGAGACGTTGAGGGTAACGGCTCCGGTGCGGGCACAGACGGAAGGAACTCCGACTCGACATCATCATCTTCTTCCAGAGGTAGAGTAGACTCCTCCTCGGGATGATCCTTTTCAGTGTCCCTAGACACTTCCGACATCCTTACCTCCTGGTGGATGTCCATACTTTGCAACGCTTCCCTGAGATCCATCTCGATGGCAATCTGGACGCAGGGAGGTCCGAGTTGTGCTTGGGGCACAACCATTTCACTACGCGCTTTCGGGAACAGCAAGCTACGCATCCTATCGTTAGGTAGGTATGGTCCCGGAGTGTTCTTCTGGAACCCTCTTACCCACTTGCGCAGCATTTCACGTGCCGCATCCCTCGACTCCGTTGACTTGGGGTCGTCGAAACCTTCGGTCACCAAGGTCAGGCAGATATTGCAGACTTGGGGGTCCCAATATTGCAGGGATTCGGTAATGATGGTGCAGGGGGCATGAGACCTGCATGCTTTGTGACCGTAGAAGTTCCTACTCCTGTGGTTGCAGAAGATCTCATCGCATTTCATTTAGGGTTCCTCCTGTAAAGAAAGGAAAATAAAATGAGTATGTGATTGTTTATCTCACATGATAAACATATATGCAAATATTCATATTTTAATCATTATAGCTTAGGATAGTAAGCTAGAAAGAAATAGAGAAAGACACATATCCCTCCCAGCCAATTGCTGTGACCTCCCCCCAATATTAAAGATAAAGAGTTTCCTTTATCAGGGCAACTCAAAAGAGAAGGGTTCTAACCTCCAGGGATAGAAAAAGTGTACACTGTCACTGACCCTTCTAATTATTTAATATTGTGGGATAAGTATTAACTGATTACCAATCAGAGTATTGAAGGACTTCTATTCTTTCAATATAGGATTGGTCTCTGCAAAAGACTGTACAAGGGTACACAAGGTATGTTGGAAATTAACTACTGTATAACAAATACTATAGTTTTCTGTTTGCAGTATATACTATACTGCAAATATACTGGCTACTGTATAATCATATACTGTAGTTCAGCTGGCATGTTGCCAGCATGGCTAGCACCTGGCGGCACAGTCCGGCCGGCATGTCGCCAGCTGGACTAGAAATTAGAAAAGACATACTTGTGTATCCCTCCCAGCCAATTGCTGTGACCTCCCCTTCCAATATTAAGACTATAGAGTTTCCTGATCAGGGAAAACTCAAAAGAGAAGGGTTCTAACCTCTTGGGATAGAAAAGTGTACTACCACTGACCCTTCTAAACTATTTGATATTGTAGGGTAAGTTATTAACTGATTTCTAATCAGATTATTGAAGGAATTCTATTCTTTCAATATAGGATTGGTCTCAGCAAAAGACTGTGCAAGGATACACAAAATATGTTAGAAAATATCTACTGTATAATATTTACAACAGTTTTCTATCTGTAGTATATACTATACTGCAAATATACTGGCTACTGTATAATCATATACTGTACTGTAGTTCAGCCGGCATGTTGCCGGCAGGGCTAGTACCTGGTGGCACCGGCCCAGCCGACATGCTGCCGGCTGGGTTAGTACCTGGCAGCACTAGCTGACAGAGAGAGAAAAAGCATGGAGTGAAGGGCTGCCTTATTAAAATGTATGTTTACTATAAATAAGGGTGTAAGTATATAATCTCACTGCCTTCCTCCAGAAAGAGGGTTCAAATGGAAGGGGAGAATGCATCATTCAGGCTTCCATCCAGCCGCAAGATCCGTTGCAGGCATTGCCGGTTTCAGGAATGTGGATGGCAGTCCAAGGGAGGACTGAATAACCTTCAGCAGTAAAAGGGTCTCCCACCGGCAGCCGTAATAGCCAGCGCAACCTTCCCGGAGCCTTGTGTCCATAAGGGAAAGACTGAGTGACTAAACAGCTTCTTATGTAGGAGCCTAGTCGGCCCCGCAACCCACCCGGCAAGTGGTGAGATTGCAGGACAACGGCCATAGGATTGCGATGGCTAAGTCATCGCTAAAGGACAGAGATGGGAAGGGAAAAGGGTCCTGTATCAAGTGAAGAAGAAGGCGGCAGGATTGCCGCCACTTCCACACAAGAGTGAAATAATGTTTCAGTATCGGCGCCATCCTAGGCGGCAGAAGAATAACTATTCTTCAGCCTAGGGTCTGCCGAATCTATCAAGTGTAGAAGAAGGCGGCAGGATTGCCGCCGCCTCCACACAAGAGAGAAACAATGTTTCAGTATTGGCGATATCCTAGGTGGCAGAAGAATACTATTCTTCAGCCTAGGGTCTGCCGACACAGGACTAGGACTAGTCTTCTAGATCGCAGGGGAGAAGGTGGCGGCATCATACTACCACTTCTGGTGCGGCCTAGGGAGGCTTACCCTCCTATGCCGGCAGGTGTAAGCCGGCAGGGGAGTAACTACTCACCCTGCTGCTCTGCCGCCGGCAGAAAGACTGAATACTCTTAGGTTCTGTCGAAAACCTAAGGCGGGATCTCGTCGGCAAAGGTGGGAGACAGAAAACCCTAGCCTAGTCAAGCCGGAGTGAACTACTCTATGGCAAGACCAGATAGGGTTGCTGCCTGCAGCGGCACTCACAGGAAAGGAGGGATTACCCTTAAATCTCCACAGGAGACAAGTATCGAGTTACAGTATATAATTCTAGGAGATGTACTATCTCTCGTTGAATCAATGAAACGATACAGGAGGGTAAACAGGGATAATGTCTGAAAGTATATTACAGCGCCTAGGCTAGGTAGCCTAGCGCGAGACGAGATCTCGGTTACCTAAATCGCCGAAACTCTAACGTATACGATCGACAAAAGGAAGAGGAAATTATGCATAAAATATATATCTTTACTAGTATAATTGTGCCTAAATAGCTTTCATAATTTATTAATGCTATTACAACCAGGAAAGTCGTTCTGCTAACTAAATAACACATGCATAACGAACGACAGCGCCCGTAGCGCCTCCGGTGACAGGCCTAGCTCCTTAACACAATAATTTAGTCTAATTTCACTGTGAAGCAGGAGCTAAAAATTATACACTGTAAAAAATAAATACTCTACTTTCCAGTGGCAAAAGAAGCTGGAGATTGCATATTAAATCCTCTCAAAAGCGATCAAAACGTTAGATCAACAGGGAACACCACCGTGCGAAATCACTACAAAAATAGGAATGAGCGCCATCTTGGATACAGCGCCATCTAGATACTCAATAGTAGTACGGGAGAAAGGGTAACCTTGATAACGGCTCCCCTTCTATTTTTGCCACTCTTCTCCCTCGAAACGAAAACGCTATTCGGGGTGAAGATTATGTGTCGTATCAAGATATACGTCCCCTGATATTATGCGATATCCTTAAGAGAAATTTTATGGATATTCGCACCAGGAGTTAGAATTCTGGAGACCTAAAGGTTAATATTCTGGGAATATCACTGTAGCCAAATATCCCTTAGAAAGCTACCTATAGAAACCTTCCATCAGGACAACATGGCTTGAGCCCAAAAAAACACATAAATGGGAATCCCCGGGTCAAAGCCAGAAGTCAGATTGGCAAGAACTTGAACCCCTCTAAAGGGTAAGTCAACCCCCTATGAATAGCCTTGGTTTGTATTTAGTGATGGAACAAATGACAAATTTGGAAGTAATTTGTATTTTTCGTAATGATAGAAACCTGTAGCTATTTATACAGATTGGTTTATCAGCACCAGTCCCCCTTTAAGTCCTACCTCCAAGCAAAGTGGGTGATAACCAAGGTGTGTGAGTGAGCGGGGTAGTTACTACAACCCCCCACCCCCTGCTAACAACAGGTGGGGGTTAACCCTCGCTAAAGGTCTAATGGCTTGTCTTTCAGCTTCGCCGAAAGTAATACCCCTATAAAGTTTTTATCGTTAGGAAAAATACAAATTACTTCCAAATTTGTTTTACTTCTGAGAACCTGTGTAAATATGGAGAACAAGTACATGAATTCTCCTGGTGTTTTTGTCTAAAAGACTAAATATTTTTAGTGTTTTGGGCATTAAGAAACCATCAGTGGGGCCTATTCAGGAGTGATGGTTTTGTATGAAAATTTTCAATTTGTTTTCAAAAATGAAATACTGTAAGTTACAGGGAAGGATATACTGTATTTTTTACAAATTTTATGATTCTTCTTACATGTAAACAATAATGGACATTTTATTATTAGGTTTTCTGTTATGCCCTGTACATGCAGATTCTTAACCCTTTTACCCCCAAAGGATGTACTGGTACGTTTCACAAAAGCCATCCCTTTACCCCCATGGACGTACCGGTACGTCCTTGCAAAAAAATGCTATAAAAATTAGTTTTTCATATTTTTTGATAATTTTTTGAGAAAATTCAGGCATTTTCCAAGAGAATGAGACCAAACTGACCTCTCTATGACAAAAATTAAGGCTGTTAGAGCAATTTAAAGAAAATATACTGCAAAATGTGCTGGGAAAAAAATAACCCCCTGGGGGTTAAGGGTTGGAAATTTCCAAAAACCCTGGGGGTAAAAGGGTTAAGTAACAGTTTTTTTAATGAAAACTTTTTTATTTGCATAGATAAATATATTAGATTTCAGTAGTCATTATTTGTGGTATATTTTTCTCTTCTTTTCACTGTACAGTTTACGTGGGACTGCTTTCCTTGCTGGTCATGCAGATGGTTCAATTGTAAGGTTCTATGTGGCAGATGATTCTTATGCTGAGCCTCAGGTATGTTTTTGCCATTGGATCTTCTAGAAGTATATGGCTTTTATAAATATCATGAACATTGTTATCATTAATATTTTTGTCAGTTTTTCTCTTTACAGGGTTATATGTGAAATAAGGTCTTGCCTCATGTCCAAGCCTTTCCTTTTTCTATCCATTGGATGCCATATCATGTCCAAACCTTTCCTTTTTCTATCCATTGAATATCATATTTATGCCACTTCCTAATTTGCTATATGACCTTTCTAATGCAACCCAATTATGAATTTTAGCTCCTGCAAAATTTCTTCCTTTCACTTTCATGCAGCATAGAGTAATAGATGGTTTACATACACATCATGATTCATTTTTGTCTACAAATTAGAGATATTTTTTTATACTAGTAGTCAAGCAATATCTTTCCACTTCATACAGTCTTTTGCTACCCTTTTTTGGGTTAATCTCCTTTGGTGTCCAAGGACTTTCCTGTAAAAGGCTAGAGCAGGGAATTAAATTAGACTTAAATACCAAAGAAATATTGTCTTCTCTGCTCTAGGGCTATTGTATCAATGTGCAAAGTATGGGTTCAGTGTGTATAAGAGAGGCCTTCAAGTTCAGGCCATATTGAACCCCACACGAGACATGCATCTGGAGTTTTGTCAGGATTTGGGGATCTTGATCAATCTCGAGAAGTCATCATTGGACTCGCAATAACGGCATTTGACTCCTCAGATATCTCGATGATTGGCTGGTTTTAGCAGATTCGGAGATAACCCTTCTTCATCACTGAGACATGCATCTGGAGTTTTGTCAGGATTTGGGATCTTGATCAATCTCAAGAAGTCATCATTGCTTCCTTCTGAGAAACTGGTATTCCTCAGTATGATCAAAGACACTGTTCAACAGAAATTCTTCCCATCAGATGAAAGAGTACATAGGCTAAGGGAAATGGCTTCACCCTTCCTCAGATGGGAATATCTATGGGTTCACCAGTGGTTACGTCTGCTAGGTCGCCTAACCTCTGTTCTCCGCCTAGTTCCAAACGGCCTCAGGATGAGATTCCTGCAGTGGCAGCTAAAGTCCGTGGGGAACCAACACTCAGATCCACCAGACGCACGAGTTCTAATCACTTGGGAACAGATAACGGTGGCAAGCAGTTGATAATCTTTGCAGAGGTCAAGGTCTCATTCCTCCTCTGGACTTGATGCTGTATACAGATACATCAAAAGAAGGTATGGGTTCCCCACTTACTGTATCACACGATCTCCGGCCTTTGGTCAGAGTCCGAAAAGTACCAGCATATGAGCCTCTTAGAGATGAGAGCAGCATACCTAGCTCTTCATCAGTTGCTTGCAGGTCACTCAGTGGTGTTGATGAGCGACAACACCACAATAATAGCTTACTGCATCCCACGATCTCCAGCCTTTGGTCAGAGTCCAAAACCCTCTTAATGAGAGAATGCCTTGATGAAGTCATTGAGCTTCAGAACGGCATATCATTCCCATGCTGAAGCTTGGTGACGGGCAAGAAGGCTCTTGAACTTGAGAAAATTACTCCCCCAGTTTGAATCTAAATATCGCTTATCTTTTTCTCACACTGAATATTACTTCGACCTTCTAATTTCATAAACTATCTTTTGTGTTGCTGTCCAAACTCTATGAGTAAAATTTCCCTATATATATATATATATATATATATATATATATATATATATATATATATATATATATATATATATATATATATATATATATATATATATATATATATATATATATATATATATATATATATATATATATATATATATATATATATATATATATATATATATATATATATATATATATATATATATATATATATATATATATATATATATATATATATATATATATATATATATGTGTGTGTGTGTGTGTGTGTATTTATCTACATTTTTTTAATGGCTTGGATGTTTCTATATCTGTTATGCCACTGGCGTGGATGTTTCTAAATCCATTAGTCTCCTGCTTCGATGAATGGGAGGAGATATCACGGTTGGGAGGTATTTGCGTTCAAAGCTATATGTGAGAGTATTGGGTGATCTCAGCCATCCCGAAGATGGTTTGGACCTTTTTGGCAACTACTTTCAAGGGTTGGATCTTTGGAATCCAGGGGGATCCAATGCTTGAGGTATGACTCTCGGTTTTTGGCCGGAAGCCCATCATTACAGATATGGGGAGGATGATTCCATAGTTTCTTGGTCTCAGCCCTAACCGGCAGATTCAGCTTACACCTGTGCTTCTATACCTGTTTTGGTGCTATCCTTTGTGTAGGGTATGGAGTGAACCATCTGGGAACTATACTTTCATTGTGCTGATAGTGGAGAATGCAAATTTCCTATGTGACATTTGATGCCTCAATATTCTTGGGCAGGTAAACCTAACCAATCACCCAACCTATCTCAACCCCTGCTATATGGATTTTTCTAATAAAAAACTCCATCCCCTGGATACGCTGACTCTCCCCCGTTACTGTTGATGACCTTTGCTAATTCAATTAAGGAAAATTCTGTTGACGGTCTTGGAACTAGGAAAGATCACTCTACTTATGTTAAAAAATCTGGTAATTTGGGTAACACAAGGAAACTGCGAATCCTTCATGTTGCCCAAATTTCATTAGAGACAAATTATGATGACATATTTAGAGCATTTGGGTTCTATGAATTGATAAAGGAAATAAGGATGGGACTTGGAGATGAAAAATGGGACTCATGAATATCTTTTGATAGTCATGTCAAAGCGTTTAATGCTGTTTGTAATATTAGTAATATTAAAATTAATAACTTTAACATCATGGGAGCTCTTTGTGATAAGGTCCCAAAGGAAATGGATGTATACAAACCTGCTGATTGGTTTGAAAAAGATATAAATGTATTCATGCCTTCACAGAGAAAGTCAAAACCACCAATGGGGCTTATGGCTGAACCTAAAGAGGTATTAGGGAATTATTTTAAAATATGTAAATTGATTCAGAAAAAAGTAGCAACCATTGCACCTGGTGATATATCCCTTTTTTGGAAAAATAGTCATCTCATCTATGCAAAATCCTTGACGCAGTCTGCAATACTATCTAACTTACATAGAAGCATTGATAAAATTATATTGGAAATCAAACCTCATCTAAATTTTAATTAGGGGAGGGGAATAGTCTTTAATAAAGACCTGTACGAATTTACAGAGGTGGAGATACTTTCCTTGTCTCCTTTAATTGTGGGGAAAGTGCATGAGGTTCCTGGAACATCGACGATTATACTTAATTTCCAGGATGCTGATGTACCTCTCCATATTGTTATTGAAAATGGAAGTATTAAAGTTCGCCCTTTCTAGCAAAAGCCCCTGCAATGCTTTTGTTGTTTTAAATTTGGACACCCATCTAAAGTTTGCAAAAATGGAAAAGATGTGTGGTATTTGCTCCAAATCTTATCATGGACACTGTACACTTGAGGCCAAGTGTTTAAACTGCAAATGGAATCATAAATCAACTGATAGGAGATGCTAACAGTGTAAGTCGGAGGAAGCTGCCCTCAACAAATCCTGTTTTGAACACGTAAGTGTGAGACATGCAAAATGACTGCTGAATAAATCAATGAGCTATCCAAAGGCCTTAAAATAAAAAGGAAATTTACCACAGGACACAGCAAACCCACCTAGCACTGTCATTAATTCTAAGAAAAGAAATACATCATCTAATAATGAAGTGCTGTATGGCGAGGTAAGCATATAGCCTTTTGATGGTCTGCCAAAGTATATTAAAACAGGCGCATTGCCTATTACTGTACACCCTTCGTCCCCATTACCAACAATAGTACTAACCTCTCTCAGGCCATGTCCTTACCAGATTTGATGGAGATTCCACCTGAAACAAAGTTACCAGGTGCACCTGTAATTGGGAAGGTGTATAAACCTTGTAGCTCACCACCTATTAATCGGAAAAGAGAGAGACCTCCATCTCTTGCCCCCTTCCATAAGAAATATTAAATCTATGACTTCAAATAAATATGATGTTTTGTCTGTTGGTGTTTCTGATCAACTGGAAGACAATTTAAATAAATCAGAAATTCAAGTTGAGGTCCACCCCAACAATTAAATTAAAAGGACAAAGAGAAAATCGCAAATGCAAAACCCAATCAATCAAGACCCTCTTTAATGAAATCATCTGGAAATAATGTTAGATAAAAAACTGCTAATGGAAGGCTTCATCCAAGGGATCTACCAAAATATAAACCGTAGTTTTTCCCTCCATTTTGCAATGAAATTGAGGGTTTAAGGGCCAAATATGAAGAACTCAAGTTCCTCATTCATGAGCATTCGCTTATAATTATATGTCTACAGGACAGCAAACTTGATGATAATACTCCTTGTCCTCGCAAATATATTAGTTATAGGACACCATCTGATCACCAACTAGGGAACCATGACGGAAGTCCCATATACATTTGACGAGATGCTACCCAAATATCCTTGTCTATTCAAACACCTCTGCAGGCAGTGGTTGTACAGATTAATATAGGGAGAAAATATATAATTTTCTCTCTGTACTTGCCTCCAATTGATAACATTTTGTATGATAACTTAGTAGAGTGATTGAACAACTCCCTCTACCTTTTCTTTTAATTGGAGATTTGAATGGTAGACATCCTATGTGGGATGATGTTTTGGCAAACACCAGGGGCAATATTATATCATCAATTGTGGAAAAGAAGGATTTTGGACTCCTTAATACAGGAGAGCCCACACACTTTCAAGTCTAGATAGGTACTTGGTCATGTATTGACCTATCAATCGTAAGCTCTAATTGCTTTTTCGATTTTGATTGCAGTTCATTGGAGGATTGGCATGCTAGTGATCATGCACCAATCATTATAAACACCAACAATGGTCCATCTTTACGGAGATCGCCATGATGGAGTCTTGACAAGGCGGACTGGGATAAATTTCGTGAGCTAAGCGAAATTTAAGGGGATGCAGAACAGTTTGAAAGTATTGATGATGCCATAGACTTGCCGAATGGAACTCTCCATATAGCAGGAGTCAATTAAATTCTCAAAACAACAGGGTTATTCAAAGGGTGACTAGTCCCCTGGTGGTTTTCAGAACTAACTGCCCAGCATAGAGCCACAACAAAATCTCTAACTCGATTGTGTAGATGCCATACTGAGAATTCAATTATATACAAGAAATGTAGAGCACAGTTCTGTCGTGCCATGAAAGAAGCTAGGAGCCAGTCATGGGTGTCTTTTGCTTCCTCCATTAACAGTAGAACACCGCCACCATCTGTGTGGAGGAAAATAGAAAAAGATAGCAGGCAAATTAATCTCCAACCCACCACCATTGTTCAAGGTGAATGGTCATTATGCGACTGGACCAATTGAAGTCAGCAATGCCCTAGCTGATCCTTTTTCAAATGTATCATGCAAGTGTGTAGCAGCCCCTGGTTAGCAGTATAGGAATATTGAAGCAAAAGAAAATTTTTAATTTTGCAACAAGAAGGGAGAAGTCATATAATTCTCCTTTTACTGAAGAGAATTTGATTCTGCACTTTCTATTTATAATGATATAGCCCCTGGACCTGATGGAATTCCATATGCAATGATTATACATGTACCCCTCAATACCAAGTTATTTATTTTAAGCATTATAAACCGAATTTGGGATGGGTTGATCATAGTTATCCAAGTGTTTGGGAACTAGCCATTATTTTAGTCTTTTTAAAACCCGGTAAGGATAAGTTTTTAGCAGCAAACTATCGACCTGTTGCATTGATATCTTGCTTATGTAAGATTATGAAGAAGATGGTCAATGTAAGACTGATGTGGTACCTTGAAAAGAAATGTATTTTATCACCTATCCAGTGTGAATTTAGAAAAATGTACTCAACAACTAATGTGTTATACGACTTGAGTCCTCTATTTGTGAAGTCTTTGCTTCCAAACAGCACCATTTAACAGTCTTTTTTTTTTTTTTTTACCTTGAAAAGGCATATGATACTGCATGGATATATGGTATACTTAAACCATTCATAAATTGGGATTACGAGAAGAGCTACCATTGTTCATTCAATCATTTATCTCGCATAGATTTTTTTAAGTGAGAGTGAGTGAAGCTCTATCAGAGAGGAAATGTCAGGAAGGAGTTACTCAGGGTAGTGTGCTAAGTGTAACCCTATTTGCACTAGCTATTAATGGGATATCCTCTGTCATTGGCCAAACTACTCTTTAAACACTATTTGTGGATGATCTCCTCATATCGTTTGCTGGAGCTAGAATGCCATTGGTTGAGAGAAGACTACAACTCTCAATTGACAAACTTATTCACCGGGCTAATATGAATGCGTTTAAATTTTCGACAAGAAAAACTGTTATTGTCCATTTCTGTCGTATCCGGAGAGTACATCCAGACCAGATGCATACATAAAAGGTCAATGGATCCCATATGTAGGTAAAGTTAAATTTTCAAGATTGATATTTGAGTGTAGACTTACATGGGTTCCTCACTTAGAGACGTTAAAAACCTTTAAAAAGTATTGTCCCATATATCATGGGGGCAGACCGCAAAACTATTTTAAGATTATACGAGGCCTTTAATTTTTTTCAAAATTAGATATGGGTGTGAAATATACTCCTCAGCCACCCCAAGCCTATCAAAGATATTAGATTCTATACATCTTGCTGGTATTAGGTTGTCCACAGGAGCAATTGGAACTTCACCTATCCCAAGTTTTCTTGTTGATGTTGGAGATTTGCCTTTAAACCTTTACCAAATGTCCTCTATTGTTCGATATTGGATTAGGTTGCAAAGACTCTCTAACTCTTTAGCCTTTCAGACTGCAAGCCTTGAAAGGCACTCAACATACTTTTGAGTTGCACCCATAATCTCCTCAGCCTTATAGCTTTCGGGTGAAACAGTTATTAAACTGTCTTGATATAATTAGAAGTAAGGTGCTTCATTAAAGATATCATCAACCCCTCCTTGGAAATTATCAGACATATCTTGTTGTAAATATTATATTGGTGTTAAAAAGAACATGACTGAATTAGAAGCTAGGTCCCTTTTTATGGAACCTGTTGAAGAACGTAGAGAATTGGCTTTTATATATACCAATGGCTCCAAATCTGAAGCTCGCATTGGATTTGGAGTATATATAATAATTCTTTTAATTGTGGAGGTGCACTTCCTCCAATATCATCTATATTTACTGCCGAACTATATGGCATACTAACCACTATTGAGAAAATCAAGCTAAAAGAGGAGGGCAATTTTACCATTTTTAGTGATGCAAGGACTGTCCTTTAAGCTTTAGAAGGTTTCAATTCCAGTAACCCTTTAGTTTTAAAGATGTAAGTGTGACTTTTAATTATTGGCCTAAAAGGTATAACAGTTCAATTTAGCTGGGTTCCAGCACATATAGGTATGTCTGGAAATGAAGAAGCAGATTCACTAGCAAAGAATGCTGCAGCCGAGTTGCTACCGAGAAGTCATCCCATTCTCTCTAATTATTTTTTTTTACTGGAAATTTAGAATTTTATCTATAATTATTTGCAACAGCAATAGGATAGTTTAAGTGAAAATAAGATGAGAGAAATTGTAAATGTTATATTCCCTTGTAGTTATAGCATGATGCCCTGAAAATGGGAGACTACTCTTCGTCGTCTCCGCATTGGTCACACTCGGATGACACATGAGTTTCTGTTGGCTAGTCAACACCAACCATATTGCGACGAACTGTTTGATACCCTAGACAGTGAGGCATTTGTTGGCTGAATTCCCCACATATAGCACAGAAAGAAATAGATATCTCTTTGAGGCTGAAGGTGAAGATGGCTGGTTCATCCTTGCCAAGATCGGTGGACATGATGTTTCGTACATTGCCAGTGTCATTTTTAAATTTATTTCAGAAGCAAGACTTCTTAATGCTATTTAACTTTTGTAACATATTTACTTTTCTGGTTTTAATTGAATGTTCTTTTAGTCTTTATTTATAATAAACGATATCAGCGTCTATGACTGATGTCTGGATGCCAAAGAACTTCAAATCATTCATTCATTCCTGCTGCATTACCATTTTCTATGACTCCCTTCCTTTCAACCTCTCCTTGTTAGACTTAGTCCTCTTGCCGTGGAACTCATGTTCCTTAGCCTAGTCTGATCTTCCTTGGCATCAATGGAAGCCTTAGTTGCTATATATCTGGACAGGACGGCTTGGTTAGACTATTAGTCTAACCTTGTGTAGGCTGGAGAATAATCCTAGAAATGGATTTGTTCTCTCTGCCACCCCAGCAGCCGCCTCCTGGAGCCAGCTGTTCCTTCCCCTTCCTGGTTGGACTGCGTTTTCTTCCTGGCCGCGGAACTACAGTTCCTTTGTCTCGTCTGCCTTTCCCTGGCAATATAGAGGTCTGAGCACAACCAATATAACTGAAAAAAGTATTAACATCAGTTACTACTTACTACTAGAATATTTCATTTTTAGAATATATTTTCTTTAAGTTATTGCTGTTCAGTTTTCATCTTTTTAATACAGAGGCTTTTTATACATTTTAACAACCTAAACCCTTCAAATTTTTTAGGGTTTTAGACTAGGTGATGAAGGATCATCAGGTAATATTGAATAGCCCATAACAAAATCTAAAGATTTCTTTAAGCTGAAAAGAAATCTTTTATTATTGTAGTGTCTTACCAAAATGGCTTTTAGTAGTAGGTTGGCCATGGCACCAGCCACCTATTGTGATACTGCCGCTAGTGAGTTATGGGGGTCCTTTGACTGGCCAGACAGTACTAAATTGGATCCTTCTCTTTGGTTACGGTTCATTTTCCTTTTGCCTACACATACACCGAATAGTCTGGGCTATTCTTTATATATCCTCTTCTGTCCTCATACACCTGACAAAACTGAGATTACCAAACAATTCTTTTTCACCCAAGGGGTTATTGCACTAATTGTTCAGTGGCCACCATCCTCTTGCTAAGGGTAGAAGAGACTCTCTAGCTATGGTAAGCAGCTCTTCTAGGAGAAAAACACTCTAAAATCAAACCATTGTTCTTTAGTCTTGGGTAGTGCCATAGCCTCTGTACCATGGTATTCCACTGTCTTGGGTTAGAGTTCTCTTGCTTGAGGGTACACTTGAGCACACTATTCTATCTTATTTTTCATCTTCTTGTTTTGTTACAGTTATTTATAGTTTGTATAGGAAATATTTATTTTATTGTTATTACTGTTCTTAAAATATCATATTTTTCCATGTTTCCTTTCCTCACTGAGCTATTTTCCCTGTTGGAGCTCCTGTGCTTATAGCATCCTGCTTTTCCAACAAGGGTTGTAGCTTAGCAATTAATAATAATGATAATTATAATAATAGTAATTTGTGAATTTTAAAAGGGAAACATAAATTACTGCTGCAGTTTGGAATTAAGAATTTAGTAATTAATTGTACAATTTTTTTCAGGGAAAAATAATTTCACATCCAGTTCCCCCATATGCTCTTTCATGGACCAACAGCAATATTGTTATTGCTGGATGTGATAAACGTGTGGTGATGTATACAAAGACTGGAAAAATACATCAGCAATTTGATTATAGTCGGGAGCAATCAGAGCGGGAATTCACTACTGCAACTTGTAGCCCGAGTGGCCAAGCTCTTGTTGTGGGTAGTTATGACAGGTACAGTAATAGAAAATTCATTAAAATAATTCTATAAAGTGCTTTATGCATTCTGTTGGAATTATGTAATTACCTTATTTTATTTCTGGAATCCAAATACATGTTAGTTGTAGTGGTCTGTTGTATTTTCTGTGTTTGTAGGTAATGTTTTGTCATGAAAAAAATTGAATAATTATCTCTTGTTTGCTAGTAATGATTTTTATAATCTTTAGAAGTAGAATTGTAAAGATGAACATAGCTGAAATTTCTTAGTGTTTGACTTCTTGTCTTTAAAGCATTGCTAAATTATAATTATAGAACTATAGATAAAATATTCTCTATACACGAAAAGGATCATAATTTGTTCTTACGTGACATACAAACCCTTGTATTTTGATTAGGGATATCATTTCAGCTCGAGCTGGAATAGTTTGTTAAAAGTTGGATAACGAGCAGTTATCCAACTGAGTAGGGAACGGGTCATGGAGCCCTGGCCCCTTTCCAGTCGGACAGAACCCACTTACATTTCGACCACTGTTGTGTACAAATTTGCAAACAGCTCCTGGAATTTAAACTGCTTAAATTCTGTCTCTTGTTTCAGGAAGTAAATGGTCATTTCTAATGCAGTGGAAGCAAGAAGTTCGTGTTTGCTGGTGGAATGGAGGACGCTGTGACTGGTTTATGGCTTGACTGGGTGTTGATCCTCACTCTGCCTGCGCTTCTTGTAGGGGCCATGACTGTTTGTAGTCATCCCTGTGTCCTGAGAGTAGGTTGTGGCCTCCGGTGCAGTGGCAAGTGTACTCCCTGACGGGGATTAAAGATGAGAAGTGCTTCTGTTAGGTTCGTGCCTAATAGACGCTTCTGCCAGGACATATTTCCTGCAGTTTTTCCTTGCTGAAGAGAAATCATGGAGGTCCAGTTGAAAGGACTGTAACAGACTTTTTGCCAATACTTTGAAGATCTGTTCCTCTTTGTATATGGAAGCCACCAACTCTAACGATGTTAAAGCGTTGCTGGATCTAGCCAGTCTCAATCTTGCTTTGAATTTGGATTTAAGTAAGTTTTCCGGCAACTTCGGTAGCTTCTCTGAAAATAAGGAGGAAGCACAATCCGAGTCGAGTTTGCCGACCGTGAAGGTCGACGGAGCATCACGCCAGAAATCCCTAGTGGCTGGCATGAGAAGTGAGGTAGCATCCGTCTCGTTGAGGGTTGGCATGGGAAGGTCCTCCTGAACTGCTTGGAGCGTTAGCTCCGCAACCTTATCTGCGAAAGGAGAAGGGATATCCTGGGGCGTCGTAAAAATAGTATACGACCCCTTATGAGGAGTCAACTTGGTGTTAGTACAGCCCCAGTCCGATAAGGTACGAGCCCAGACAGCTCGGGCCTGTTCTTTTGGAAAGATGACCGTTTCCTTGGGGACCTTGTCCATTCTGACCAGAGCGTTCTCTGTCAAACGCATAGAAACCCGTTGAAGGGGAACCGGAGGTCCTCTGGGTAAAATTCCAGGTCTGATAAGGGTCAAGTACCCAGACCTTCAATGGTAAGAGTACCATCTAAATAGGGGGTGTGAAAAGCAAACCGCCAAGGGTTGTTCTTATCGAACGGCAGAAGCTTTGAAGCATCTGGGACTGCAGCCGGAGCTGTTTGAGATCCGGAGTGGAGCAGTCCTGCGATCATGTCTTTAATGGGTTTCAGTTGCTCCGCCACTAAAGCAGATACTGACTGAGAGTCAGTAGGGGGGTTTGGGGTAAGAGAATACATTCTCTGCTCTAACCTTTCATCTACTACCTCCCTGAACCTGGACAGCAGATTGTCCGTAAAGAGGTCTTGTTTGTCGAGCTCCGTCTTCTTTGACCTAGCGGATTTACTCCTCTGTCCTTTAGAAGGAGGAGGAGCCTTGGCAGCTAGTAAAGGGTCAGACGAAGACGACGGCCCAGTGACCGGAGACAACGCTGTTGATGTTGACGGGGTTGACTTTGAAGTCTTAGATGAAGGTTTCGAAGCTTTTAAGGGCTTAACCTTGGGATGAACTGATAGAGATCCTTCCCAAGGTGAAGCAGCGGGCTTGTCAAAGCCTAGGAAAGAGGAAGAAGAAGGAGTAGGAGAGAAAAAGGAACCTGCTGTATCCTCTGCACCACTAACCTGCTCATCCATTGGTTCCAGATGGATGTCCAAAGAAGCGACGTCTCCCGACAATAGCTGTTCTTCAGAAGGTAGGGCCATTGCAGAACGAATGGCATCGATGATCGGGGCAGCTACTTCTTTCTCCACGGCCGCCGACGGAGAGCCAGGGAATAGGCGAGATGCCATGTCGCCGTCCAAGACGTAAGGGCTCCCTTGGGGGGCGTTACGGCCGAAACCGGAGACCCACTGCCGGAGACTTGCCTTGGCCGTCTTCAAGCCTTCTTCGTCTGCCTGAAAGAGGGAATAGGATATAAATTCAAACGAACTAAGAGAAAAAGATTATGTCTATATCAATAAATTAGAAACTTGGATATGAACTTCTGTTTCCAATTTTATCCATCATTCAGTAAAGTTGAAATTAGAAACTTGAATGAGAATGACTATATCAAATCTTACCTCATCATTCAGTAGAATTGAAGTCATCTCAAAGCAGAGCGAGCATGACTCCGGGAACCAAACCATATAAGGAGTTTGGCCCTCCTCCAGGGCGAAGGAAATCGCACAGTGAGCGTGCGATCGGCAGACATCATGGCCCACCGGGTCGCTGAATGCTGCCGGACAACCTTTGAAGGCGCAGTGGGCTTTCTGTAAAATAAAGGTTTATTATAAGTACACCGTCTCCTTTTAAAATATTTAAACTTAAAATTATGGGTATGCAAGCAACTACATGACATGCATAAGGGAGACTAGTTCTAGCTAGTCGCCACCATAAAGGAGAGAATGTACTGTAGTTTAAGAATACTAAAGGTATGGCATTTAGGGTTCAAAATTCTCCTCCGTTGCGCCCCGGAGGTCCGGGGAGCGTCGGAGTAGAGCCTAGCTTGGCTTGTTAAACATTAAAAACAAAATCTAGTACAGTATTCAAAATTAGGATACATAATTCTACTCCGTTGTACACCGGAGATCCGGTGGATGACCGGAGAGAATGGTAAAGCGGTCGCAAAATAATTAGTAATGGATATACAGTGGAACCTCTACACACGAACGTATCTACATCCGAATTTTCCAACATCTGAAGTAAAATTCGAGCAAATTTTTGACTCTACACCCGAATTTTATTTCGACACACAAAGTAAACATTACGCCATTGAGCGTCGAGTGCTCAGTTCTCTATTCTTGTGTGTATCGTGTGGTTGTCCTTTGTTTGGTCTGTTATTAACAGTGCTTATTTTCTTCCTTTTCTCACATTTCCTTTTTGATTTTACCTATAATCATGGTGCCTAAGAAGCTAAGTTTCAGTACAGGAAGAAGGCAATTCTTTCATTAGAATTGAAGCAAGAAATAATAGAAAAACATGAGAGCAGTGTGCATGATATTGTATGGGTAAACAATATGGCCGGAATAGTATGATGTATGTACGTTTAGGTAGGAAGTTCTATTAACCATAATAATTACCTGGAACAGAGATGTATAATCATTAGTAATTATTTCTCAGCTGATCCCATCTTCGTTGATATTTGCTTGATGGATAATAATACGTTGGTATTAATAAAATACGTCTTTAATGTATAAAAGACTACATTATGAACTTCACTTTGTGACAGCTGACTCTCAAGTGTATATGGAGCGTCTTACACAAATCTCACAAACCAAAACATTGCTAAACAAAAGAGCATCGCTCTGAAAAGACTTAAATCCTACTCCAGCATAAATCATAAAGAATCACATCTTATCTGAGGTAACCAACAAATGTTTGAATCCTAATACCAAAACAAATCATTACTCTTATGATCAAAGCATAACATGTCTTATTCATGCAATATGATGCAATGTTGCGCAATACCTGAAACACTTGAAATAACATAGTACATTGTTACAATAATACATAACAAATAGGCCTATGATCTCGAGGATCATCAAGCTGAAGGCAGCCATTAAAGCAAATAACCATCGAAGGGGATCACCATTATTACAAGACATCTTAGCAATACCCTGGAAGAGATAGAACGCCTTTTGTTGATAGGGATAAAGGACAAAGAGATTGTTGGTAACGATCATTTGTGAGAAGGGCCAGCGTGATGAACAGAAAGAAAGAAAAAAGTGAAGCAAAGAAAACCATGATAGCATTAAGAAGCTCTTTTAAATAAGACTTCTCTCTTTTTCTGTTTCTCTCTAAACATAGCATTAACATGTTCTTTAAATAAAATATCTCTCTCTCCCTCTCTCTCTCTCTCTCTCTCTCTCTCTCTCTCTCTCTCTCTCTCTCTCTCTCTCTCTCTCTCTCTCTCTCTCGTTCTTCTTCGCTGTTATAGTGTTAGATACAGTACGTCTATTTTTTTTTTCCGAGAGAGAGAGAGAGAGAGAGAGAGAGAGAGAGAGAGAGAGAGAGAGAGAGAGAGAGAGAGATTAAACAAAAATGTGTTTAGAGTACATATGATTTTTAACAGCGTCAACGAGTTGAAAAACAATTAAATGTAACTAAGAAAGTAATAACAGCTAATCTGAATTCCTTTATTAACTAAAACAAATATTGATACAAACACACTTGTGTGCGTATGCACAAACACACTCGTGTGCGTATGCACAAACACACACACAGGTGCAAAAATTGCTACGCAGTAAGAGAGACGGTTGGGGAGGAGTGTACAGATGGTGATTGCGATAACATACCGTAACTCGTCACTGAAAGTGATGATAATAAAAAATCAAAAGAAAAAAATGTAAAAAATATGAAATATAAAGATAAAAAAAAAATAAATAAGCTAAGTTAGATTAAAATTTCCGTAGTGTAAGTTACGGTATGTTATCGCAGTCACCATCTCTACCTCCTCGCCGATCGTGTCTCCTCGTGTGTGTGTGTTTGCGCATACGCACACGAGTGTGTTTGTATCAATATTTGTTTTTAGTTAATAAAGGAATTCAGATTCGCTGATATTGTCTTTTTAGTTACATTTAACTGTCTTTCAACTCGTTAACGCTGTTAAAAATCATATGTACACAACACATTTTTGTTTAATCTCTCATTTTTGTTTAATCTCTCTCTCTCTCTCTCTCTCTCTCTCTCTCTCTCTCTCTCTCTCTCTCTCTCTCTCAGAAAAAATTAATAGACGTCTCTAAACACTAACAGTGAAGAAGAACAAGAGAGAGAGAGAGAGGAGAGAGAGAGAGAGAGAGAGAGAGAGAGAGAGAGAGAGAAAGAGAGAGGAGAGAGAGAGAGAGAGTATTTATTTAAAGAACATGTTAACACCATGTCTACCTTCTCGCCGATCGTCCGTCTCTCCTGGCGTAGCAAATCCTACACCTGCGTTGGCCTGTCTCTAAGGTAAAGTGGCAATAAAACACATTTTTTATTTATTATTTCTTTATAATTATCTTTTTGTTCCGTAACCGAAATACAAACCACGCTATTTACAAAGGGTATTACTTTTAGCGCAGCTGAAATGACGAGCCAATAGTTTTTAACGAGGGTTAATTACCCCCCGCGCTAGTTGCGGGGGGTGGGGAAGGGTAGCTTGCTACCCCTCCCCCCTCCACACACCGGTGACTTGCTTCACTTCACTTTTGGCTCGGCGGTGATCAGACGTGTCTGCTGTCTGCTCATCGCCTTCGTGACAGCCTTTAATTTTCTGCTTTTTCTTTCAGCGTGTGTGTTGGTTGGAAGTTGACCTTCAGTTATTTTCTTTACTATGCGTACATGCCCTGGAGTTGCCGGCCGTCCTTGTGGGACTTTCATGTCGGACGTTAATACGGATCCACACACCCTCTGCCCTCAATGTCGGGGCCGACGGTGTGACCAGGATAACATGTGCCGTGAGTGCAGGGAGTGGTCTGCCTCCCAGTGGGAGAGGTTTGGCCGTCGGGGTAAGAAGAAGTCCAAGAGAGACTGTTCTCCTCCAGGGTTAGCCTTGAAGGAGGAAGGTTTCTCGGGACTCTTCTTCCGCCGCCCAAACCTCCTCCGAAGCTCCCCCTCGGCCGCCTCCTAAGGAGAGTCGTCCGAGTGGGAGCGCAGGCCCTTGTTCTGTTTCCCTACCTTCGGTGGGGGGAGAGGGCGTCGCCTCCCATAGCGAGGCGGTTCCCCCTCCTCCTCCGGGGGAGGTTATTAATAATGCCTTATCCAGTGATGATCTTTTACAGATTTGGTCGTCCCTGGGGCTTAAGGGCTTGCCCTCCAGGGTCGCTCTTATTGACCTTGTCTCGTTGGGGGCCGCTGTTAAGCAGGTCGCCGGTGGTAGCAGAGGTAGACCCTCTGTCTATTGTCGACGTCGTGGTGACAGAAGCCTCCGACGTGGCTGGGCCTTCCGCCGCAAGGTTGCTGTTGCTGGTGATGGTGCTCAAGGCTCTCCTCCTCCTTCCGTACATCCTTCGAAGGGGGAAGTGAGTCCTTCGGTCTCGACTGCTGCTCAGCTTCCTTCTGATGGGGAAGTGTTTTGACGGGAGACTCCCCTTCGGAGGACCGATGGTCCCGACGATCTCCCCCGAGGCCGCCTCCCGCCGTAAGGCTCACCGCCCTCTACGCCACAAGGGCCTCCCTTCCCCTTACAGGGGGACTAAGAGACGCCTTTTTGGGTCTTCGTCCTCCGGGGTGGACTCTCCTCGTCAGCCTCAACCTACTGCTCCGCCCTCCTTGAACCTCTCTTTCAGACCGCTCACCATCTCCTGCCGGATCTTCGCCTTCTGGAGAACTCGTCACCCGACGGGCAACGGTCCCTTCGGGGCTAAGGGATTCTTCCCTTACGCGAGCAGTGCTAGCACACAAGCGCTCTCCTGCTCGCCAGCGCTCTCCTGCTCGCCAGCGCTCACCTGTTCGCCAGCGATCTCCTGCTCGCCAGCGCTCTCCTGCTCGTCGACGGATCTCCTGCTCGCCAAGACTCTCCTGCTCGCCGACACTCACCTGCTCGTCGGCTCTCTCCTGATGTTCGCCCCCCTCGCCAGCGCTCTCCTGCTCGTCAGCTCTCTTCCGAGCGTCAGCGCTCATTTGAGGACCATCGCCCTGCGGTCTCTGACCACCCTTT
>NC_090739.1:54954314-54981814 GCF_036898095.1 Palaemon carinicauda
CTTGGGATAGTTTACGCCCCTTTCCCGCCTCCGACTAAATCGTTTTGCATTCATTCCCACGATTTCCTACTTCCCTGGGTCTCGCTGCTATAACACCATTTCTCTTACTCGATAGACTCTGTCTATCAAAAAGTTTCCTTTTCGTGGACCTAAAGAGGAGTCTCCCTACCGAGGCCTTTTCTCTGTTGTCATGCCTGTCAACCTCTCCCTTTTTTCCCTTGATGTTTGCTTAGTGGCAGCAAGAGGGACTTGTCCCTCATTCAGTTATACGGGCATTGACTTGGAATCTGCTATGCAGATTCCAGCCCGTGGGACGCTTGGTATCTTACCATTAACCCCACCTGGGAATCAAGCCAACATCCCAGGCTGTTGAATGAGGATACGCAGTTCACTCGAAACTACCACTACTTTTTGGCCTTACATCATTAGCTTCGGCTATCTAAAAATAAAAGTAATATAATCTCATTTTAATTGAACTCCTTTGTCTTTAACGTAAACTTCTCTCACCCTATTCACTTTGCAACTTCATTATACAAATATAAAACATACACTTTCAAATAACATTCTCTTACGGGCTGCCCAACGGCAAGAACCCGTGTCTTACACAAGGTAAGGCAATCTATACACACAGACACAAATAAATTTACTCAGTTGCTTTCATCCTGCCTTTGAGTCACAACCTTCTCTCGGCTCTTCACAATATTTTCAGGGGATTGTGGGATGAGTCCAACCCTCGTAAGCCACGTGTCTGGAAAGGTCATTTCAGATTACAGGTAAATATTTATGCCTATTGATATCATTTCTTCATGTTAATAGGAGTTAACTTTATTCGCATAAATACATAAGAAAAATCATATATATATATATATATATATATATATATATATATATATATATATATATATATATATAGATCATGCATGGCCAGTTTAATTGTATAATGTGATATGATATGACCTGTTAAACTAGTCATTTCATGAAATCCCAGACATTGATCTGGGAGAGTATATAAATTGTTTACTAATGATAATATTCTTATTTCCACAATCACTGGCAACCAGCAGAGGTCAAAACTCTATCGAGTCCAGCCTTTCTGTTATCCAGAAATCTTAGTCAGTTTCAATCCTGCTGTTTATCTTTTCTGGTACAGGTATTCAGTGCAGTTATCCTTCTGGTTTTACATTTTTTCAATTTATGTCCATTTTAAAAATGAAACTGAAGTAGTTACCGGTTGCTACCATCAGTGCTTTAATATCTTAGATACATATGAAGCTCTTGATAGTTAAGTAAAAAGTGTAAAATCTTCGGGAAAAATGTTCCCTCTGATTTTTGGTTATCAAACCCCTACGATGTGCTTAAAGTACCGGGAATTGACATGTTAATTTTTCCTACTTGCAGCAATGAGCATGATATTAGATATTACGTGACTGAGGATTAACTATGTGATATTCTATTCAGCAAGCATTGTAGTTCTGGGCATGAAGGCCATGATGGCGTGTTTCATGATATAAATGAACTTTACAAAAGTGTAACAAAACAACATATTTAATAGTTTTTACAGTGTTGTCAAACCATTTAGACCTGATCGACCTACAGTCCCAACCTGTCAGCAAATGCAAATTTATTTTTGTCTACGAGGACCATTTAATAAAGTTCATTGCCTTACGCCCTTTAACATCTAATGGAGCTGATGAAGTTGTTTATAATTTAATTGATGTTTTTACTACTTTTGTGGCACTATGTGTGTTTCAGTTTGATAATGGGCCCCAGTTTTGAAATATTGTTATTGAAAGCTTAAAACTGGTTTGGCCTGAATGGCATATTGTTCACAGTAAATCCTGACAGTCAAAGCCAAGGAAGCGTAGAGCAGCTAATCAAGATGTTGAAAAAATGCTATTCACTTCGATGAATGACAATAAAAGTGTCAAATGCAGGGAAAGTCTGCGTTTCCTTCAGTTCATGAGAGATAGGGTCATTCCTGGTGAAATTAAGAGAATTCCTTAGGAAGCTATGTTTTGGGGAGCCCCAAATGTTAGAATTATGAATTGTGGGTTACAGAAAAGTGTATTGAGCTCATTGACTACTGAAGAAGATTTGGAGAATACAATGAAACAAAGTGAAGTTTACGGAGTCGGCCATGAAATATCTAAATTAGATAATGTTTATAAATGTGCTAAATCTGAAATTGAGATACAGTTCAACATAATGAGGTTCAACCGGAAATCTCGAGTATGATACTTGTAAAAAGCTGTCCTTAACCAAAAGAGCCAGAGAAAAATCCGTCGTTTGCCTTGAAAGAACAGGAATAAAAAAGGAAGAACAGTCTGATACTAACTTTGCTGATCTTACTGTTGGAAACATTGTCTGCATACAGGTGTCAGATGCAGACAGAAGCAAAATTGAGGCTTGGGTTTTAGAAACAAAAAAAAAGATGAAAATCTTTTAGAAATTGGGAACCGGAACGGTGTTCTGCGAAGTGTGGCCACACAACAACAATCACTTGGGCATGGACAAGGTTTCATTGGCAGCCACTGCACAAAAAAGTATCAAAAGGAAATGTGTCCCTACTTCAAAAAGTGGATCTTGAGCAGCTCAAAATGTTACGAATATCGTCCTTGCAGCAATAAACGAGAGAAATTTTACTTCATATTATGGGCAAAAATTTGATAAAAAAGAAGGCATGGTTTAAGCGATTAGTGTTCGTCATTTCATATAATCCCTAGTTATTTCATTAAGTATCTAGTGAATTTGTAAACAAAATGTATTTTACAAACCTTAAGTGAAACACCCCGTTAATAAATGAAATCATAGTTATTTCATGCATTAGCTGATTATAGACGTACAGATACATGTACACAGATATATATATATATATATATATATATATATATATATATATATATATATATATACATATATATATATATATATATATGTATATATATATATATATATATATATATATATGTATATATATATATATATATATATATATATATATATATATATATAATTATATATATATATATATATATATATATATATATATATATACATATATATATATATATAAATTATATATATTTATATATATATATATATATATATATATATATATATATATATATATATATATATATATGTGTGTGTGTGTGTTTGTGTGTGTGTGTGTGAGAGAGAGAGAGAGAGAGAGAGAGAGAGAGAGAGAGAGAGAGAGAGAGAGAGAGAGAGAGAGAATGTGTGTGTGTGCGTTTGTGAGAATACTGCAGAAGTATATCAGTATGAAGTAAAACTTATTCGATAATAATGAATTATTCTTAATATCAATTAGACGTCAGAAATATGTGTTAGCGTGTATCAGCAGATCGGCTAAATACTTTTTGATAGATTCTCCCATACCAAAAAAAAAAAAAAAAAAAATAAAACCTTCGATAATCCAGCTTCTTATCCTCCAGAGGGAACCCCAGCGATAGCCCTTCTTGGTGGAAAATTAGTCTTTCGGCTCTTCCGGGAGGCACCAAAGGTGGTCTTCTTGGAAGAACCGAAAACCCTTGATTCCTCCGGAAACGCCGGAGGTGATTTCATTATTCATTTTGATTCAGCTGTATATTAAAAAAAAAGGAAGATGACCCATCTCTTGTCTTCCACAGTCCCTTGAAGACATCATGATCACATGAAATTTCTATAAAGGCTCTGGAGACTTTTAGTTCTCTACAAAGTCATACGCTGTCTTCAAAGTCTTCAAAAGAATTACACGTCTTCAAGATCGCTTAAATCTTTATGATCTAAGTATCAGGAAAGAACATGTTGGATTCGGAGATTTACTTCATTAAGATTGAAGGAGGGAGTCTTCGCTCCCCGCTTTATGAAATTATCAATGTCTGAAGGCCTACTCGATGTTAGATGATTCATGTTAATGTACGATAGATATCGATATAAGCTGAAGCTGACTACTCTTGATTATGGAAATGCAACACTCTCCGAATTAAGGCAAGTAGACTTTATGGATTCATATAATTAAACGATAATTTTTATCACCAAAATATCAATATCGGCTCTATCGGCAGTATCTGGTATTGTACTGGCATAAAGCCACCTGCTCGGAAATAACACTCCCTCAGAATTCTATCATCCCTTCCAACATTTCCTGGAGACTGTGTGATTTACAAAGACCCAGAAGTCTCTGGAGTCTCCGATGTCGGCTTCAATGGATCACACTGTCTTCAAGGGTTTCGACGAGCAACATCTGTCTTTTTCTATTACAAGGCTAAATCAAATGAATGATGGAATTACCTCCGGCGATTCCGGAGGAATCATGGGTATCCTCTGATAACACCCAGAGGGACCCTTCCCCTCCATTCTTCCCCCTTCACACTCCCATCACCCTCCTATCCTCCCTCCTTCTCACTCCCTTCCCCTCTCCTTTCCTCCTCCCTCTCAATCCCTTCCTCTTCATTTCCTCCCCCCTTCCCATTCCCTTCCTCCTCCTTTCCTCCCGCCTTCCCACTCCCTTCCCCTCCTTTACTCCCCCTTCTCACTCCCTTCCTCCTCCTTTCTTCCCCACTTCACGATCCCATCCCCATTCTATCCTCCCTCCCTCTCTCTCCCTTCCTTCACCTTTACTCCCCTTCTCACTCCCTTCCCCCTCTTTTCCTCCCTCCTTCTCACTCCCTTCCTCCTCCTTTTCTCCCCTCTCCCATTCCCTTCCCCCTCCTTTCCTCCCTCTTCTCACTCCCTTCCCCATCCTTTCCTCCCTCCTTCCTACTCCCTTCCCCCTCCTTTCCTCCTCCTTCCTCAAACCCTTCTCCTCCATTCCTCCCCCTTCTCATTCCCTTCCCCTTCTTACCTCCACCCTTCTCACTCACTTCCACCCTCCTTCCCTCTATACTTCTCACTCCCTTCCCCCTCCTTTCCTCCACACTACTCATTCCCTTCCCCTCCTTTCTTGAACCCTTCTCAATCACCCGCCCCCATCCTTTCCTCACCCTTTCTCAGTCCCTTCCTCCTCCTTTCTTCCATCCTTCACACTACCTTCCTCCTCCTTTCCTCCCTCTCTATCACCCCCTTCACCTTTTCCTTCTCCCCTCTCACTACCCCCTCCTTTCCTCAACCCTTTTCACTCCCTTCCCACTCGTTTCCTCCCTCTTTCTCACTCCCCTCCTCCTCCTTTCCACCCTCCTTCTCACTCCCTTCCACCTCCTTTCCTCCACCCTTTTCACTCCCTTCCCCCCTTTCCTTCCTCCTTTTCACTCCATTCCCCCTCCTTTCCTCACCTCTTCTCACCCCCTCCCCTCTCTTTTCCTCCCTCCTTCTCATTCACTTCCCCTCCTTTCCTCCCTCCTTCTCACTCCCACCCCGTCCTTTCCTCCCCCTTCTCACTTCCTTTCCCTCCTTTCCTCCCTCCTTCTCACTCCATTCCCACTCCCTCCCTCCTCTCTTCTCACTCCCACCCCTCTCCTTTCCTCCCTCCTTCTCACTCCTTTTCCCCCCTCCTTTCCTCCCTCCTTTTCACTCCCTTCCTGCTCATTTCCTCCTCCCTTCTCGCTCCCTACCCCCTTTATTCCCCTGCACATTCCTTCTCCCTCCTTTCCTCCGCCTTCTTACTCTCTTCTCCTTCTTTCCTCTCCCCTTCTCACTCCTTTCCCCCAATTTCCCTCCCTCCTTGCACTCATTACCCCCTCCGGTCTCCCCCTTCTCACTCCCTTTCCCCTACTTTCCTCACTCTTTGCACTCCCTTCCCCTCCTATCCTCACCCTTCTTACTCCCTTCCCCCTCCTTTTCTTCATCTTTATCAATCCCATCCTCCTCCTTTCCTCCCATCCTTCTAGTTCTCTTCCCCCTCTTTTCTTCACCCTTCTCAATCCCTCCCCCCTCCTTTCCTTCCTCCTTTTCACTCCCTTCTTACTCTTTTCCTCCCTACTTTTAACCCAATTCCCCCTTCTTTCCTCTGTCAGTCTCACTCTCATCCCCTCCTTACCTCCACCCTTCTCCCTCACTTTCCCCTCCTTTCCTCCGCCCTTTGCATTCCCTTCTCCCTTGTTCTTTCCTCCTTCTCACCCCATTCCCTCTTCTTTCCTCATTCCTTCCCACTCCCTCCCTCCTCTCCTCCATCCTTGTCACTCCCTTCCCCCTCCTTTCCTCCTCCTTCTCACTCCCTTCCCCCTCCTTTCCTCCCTCCTTCTAACACCCTTCCCCACCTTGTCTCCACCCTTTTCGCTCCATTCCCCACAATTTTTTATTTCTGGTCTATTATAATCATCATCTCTTGTCAGTTTATGGTCTTTTTTTGCCAGTTTATATCTGCAAATTTTTATTGAATGTTTATCATTAGTTTTCTTCATCATCACCCAAGATTAGTCGAATGCAGGACATAGGCCTCAGATATGTTCTTCAACTCCTTTCTGTTTATGGTCTTTCTATGCCTGTTTATATCAGCAAATTTTTATTCATAGTTTATCATTTATTATCATCATCATCATCCATGAGTAGTCGAATGCAGGATAAAGGCCTCTGACACGCTCGTCCGCTCTCGTCTGTTAATGGTCTTTATATGCCAGATTATATCTGCCATTTTTTTTTCATGGTTTATCATTCGTTATCATCATCATCACCCATGATTAGTCGAATGCAGGACAAAGGCCTCAGACATGTTTGTCCACTACCTTCTGTTCATGATCTTTCTATGCCAGATTATATCTGGAAATTCTTATTTATGATTTATCATGCGTTATCATCATCATCACCCATGACTGGTCGAATGCAGGACAAAGGTCTCAGACATATTTGTCCACTCCAGTCTGTTTATGGTCTTTCTATGCCAGATTATATCTGCCTATTTTTATTCATGGTTTATCATTCATTATCATCATCATCATACAAGATTAGTCGAATGCAGGACAAAAGCCTCATACATATTAGTCCACTTCAGTCTGTTTATGGTCTGTCTATGCCGAATTATATCTGCAAATTTTTATTCATGGTTTATCATTCGTTATCATCATCATCACCCATGATTAGACCATTATATCCCATTGTCCTTATTTGAGGACACCTGATAAATTATCATTTTATAAAGAACATATTTCATAAACGATCAAAAGACAATTAAAAGCAAAAATTTAATGAATTATCAACCGTTTCATATAGAAATTACGATCCAGTGATGTTTATTTAGATATTTTCTTAGGGTTTACTTTCGATGAAGAATCAAGCTTCAGACATACCACCATTCAAACGTAAAAAGCGAATACAAAGTAGACCATTATTGATTAAATATATATCGATATTAATTATTAAATGCTTTATATATCATATTAATCATATTGAAAATCATTCCCATTGTCATACAGCGAGCCAGAAATGTTTGAAATATCCTGTCCTCGAATGAGGACACTAGGATAAGGTCATAAAAACATGTGACGTCACAAGTCCAGAGAAGATTTTTGCAGTTGTTCAAGTTTCCACGCGGAAAGGAGTAGACGTCTGCTTACTTAGTCAAGTTATCCGAGCAAACGATCATTTCAGCACAGATCATCATAGACAACACATCAAGAACCTGCATTGGAATATTCACAAAGGTCAGTACCCTATTATGGTATAATCAATTATTCTTGTTTTGTTTTTCTCATGAGTTTCATAGTTTTTTTCTACTTTTTTGTTGTTGTATCTGCTTTATTTCTCATTTCTAGTGTGTTTTTTTTTTAATCTAAATACCTACTTAACTACCGATCTATGTTGAAAACTCAATATATAATTTTTTTTGTGAACTACTTTTTTTTTTGTATAATTTCCCATTTTAAGTCATGTACCGAACATCCACTCTACCTATTTTATCATATTTATTCATAAAACAACTGGTTCTTTATTCTCATAATCAGAAAGTTTATATATATATATATATAAATATATATATATATATATATATATATATATATATATATGTATATATATATATATATATATATATATATATATATATATATATACATATATATATATATATATATATATATATATATATATATATATATAAATTTACTGAAATGGAATCATAGATCTTATACCTTATATCATGTTTTCCTCATTACAGATGGCGAAGAAACACTGCACTTACAGTTGAGGAAGCAATCAATATCCTGTTTCAGTATGATGAAGATGATGAAATAAAAAATGCTGATGCCATTATTACACCACCTGACGTAGATGAATTCACCGATGAAGAGGATATCAGTGAAGACATAATAGAGTAAGTTTCTGTTCAGGATGTTCCTGGTTCCTTAGAAGCTCAAGTGAACCAACAGCCAATTGAAAACCCTACTAAAGACAGAGGGGCATCTGCTATATCTAGGAAAAAACGAAAATTTTGTAACACTAAACCCATCTGGAAATATAAAAATCCTGAATACAGCAAAGTCAAGGAGCGTTCAGAACAGTATAAGGAAAACTTGCAAGAAATAAAAGAGAGCCTTCATAGTCCATCTCCTCTGGAACTATTTGAGAAACTGATGTCTCATGGCATATTTGACCACATTTTGAAAGAGACAGTATGTTATGCAAGTTCTTATATAAATAAATGTGAGTTTGCATTAGGTATTGATGAACTGAAGACCTTCATTGGTATATTGTTATTCTCGGGATATCACAAAGTCCCCTCAGAACGCAATTATTGGTCAAGTGAAGAAGATCTTGGTGTCCCTATTATTCAGAAAGCAATGTCTAGAAACCGTTTTCAGCTGTTGAAAAGCGTTATCCATTTTTGCAACAACGATGAAGCCAAGGACAATACACACGACAGAGGGTTCAAAATCAGGTCATTACTGTCACTAGTCAAGGACTCCTTTCAACAATTTGGAGTATTTGAAGAATGCATATCTGTTGATGAAATGATTGTGAAGTATTATGGTTACAATCCTCTAAAGCAGTTTATGAGAGGAAAACCTATCAGGTTTGGATACAAACTCTGGGGACTATGTGGCGTTTCAGGTTACTGTTACAATTTTGATTTGTATTGTGGTAAGAGTTCCGTGGATGATGGCAACAATGATCTGTTACTTGGAACAAAGGTTGTTTTGATGGTAGAAGCAGTATAAGTCTCACATGCTCATTCTATTTTCTTTGACAATTTTTTTACTGGATATGATTTGTGAGTTCATCTTAGGAATCTTGGTTATCAAGCCACTGGTGCAATTAGGGAAAACAGACTTAGCAAGTGCCCTCTGAGACCAGCAAAAATTATGAAGAAAGATAAAAGGGGATTCTATGACTATATGTTTGATACAAATGAAAAATCCTTTTAGTGAGATGGTCAGACAATAATTGTGTATGCGTTGGGACAAACTACGATACTATTGAGCCTTTGAAAAAGGTAAATCGATGGTTGAGTCATGTAAAAATAAAAGGTGATGTTCCTTAACCAAATGTTCTGAACAACTATAATACCTATTTGGGAAGTGTCGATCACCATGATTAGCTGGCTAGTAAATTTGCAATATCTTTACGAGGAAAGAAATGGTACTGGTCTCTTTTCACTCGTGTACTAGATATGATTGTGGTAAATGCATGGATCCTCCATAAATTTCTGCAAACAAGAAAAGAGCAACTTGACTTGGTAAGCTTCAGAAGAGCAGTATGCGTACCATATCTGAAGTTAGGTAAAGCAGATATAAGAATAGGTAGAAAGAGCAGAGACATTATCCCATCTACAAGACTTGATGATGTTCGGTACGATGGAAAAGACCACGTCATAGCCAAGAGGGAAAATCAGAGACGATGCCAGAAGAAGTCTTGCTCCAGGAAGCCTAGGACCTATTGCAAAAAATGCAACATAACACTTTGCTTAGAGTATTTTACTCCTTATCACAAGCAGTAAACAAAAAACGGTAACATGTTTCTTTTTCTGTTCAATTGTCTTTCTAAATATTATGCCGAGTAATTAAAGAAGTTAACTGTGTAAATTTAAAAACATTATAATGGTGAAAAAAGAATCAGATAGAGAATATAATTATATTTTATCAACCTAATTTGGAGAAGAATTATGATTTGAAGGTAGTATTACATTATCTCATTGTCTTCAATTGAGGACAGCTTATTATTACCAAATGTCATTATATTATCCCAGTGTCCTCTTTTGAGGACGGCTTACCGCGAGGTTACTGAAAGAAATAAAATGTTCTAACCACCATATATGATGTCTTTTAATCCTGAACATTAATATCTTCTCAAAAAATCTGAAATTTTCAGCCAAAAAAACTTGGGATATAATGTGTCAGAGAAAATCTCATACATGTGTTTATCGACAATATGATCGCCGGGAATGAGCACTAAGAAGAGTCCACCGGGGGAATAATTAGAAGGAAATTGCAGGGTATTTTTGAATTCATATCTTACAGATAAGAGATTAGAAAGTATTATGTAAATTTAAATAAATTATTGCGTTAATTTTATTTCTAATGTTGATATTTGTAAACAATTATCACTTTTGATTTTGATCCAGAGAATATTTCCATTATTCAAAAAAAATTATAGTATTATGGGAGCTTCAAAATGATTTTAGAACAAGAGTCATTCGCGAGAGATGTGCCATATTGAGGCTTTGAACGAAGTCTTCCATCAGTTGCTTTCAAAAGTCGGAGACTCGAAGGATTTGATCTTCGCTCCGATTGGATCCCTCTTTTGGAGCTAAACTGAGTGGTTCCTGTTTTGCAAGGAGATATAGTATGTTGCTCTGTTTAGATCCATGAGTTAGGCTAATTCATCACATCTGTTTTGAACACTTACATAGCCTAAATTTATCTATTTTCTTAATCTTATGAGAATGAATATTAAAATCGATACTTTATCGATATTTTATACTTAGCTTATGTATGTGTGTAGTGGTAACTAATAAAAACAATGATTCTGAAGATTTCTTTTCACATGTACAGTACACCTACGTTCTTTCACAAGCTATAACGAACCATACATGACTAATATGATATCGCCAAAACGTATGGAAAATAAGTTTGGATATAATATTTAACACCAAGAAATTCGTTGCTTCGTAGATATGTGATTTTTATCCTCAAAACCACTATAAAACTTCGTTCATAAAATGCCCCAAGATTTTTATTATTCGATCAAAGTAAACCTCCTCATTTCTCATCTCCGAGCGACACCTGAATGTACCAAGACCCGGATGTCATAAGACAAGTAATCTCAGTTGGAAAGAAATATGCATCTGTAAACATTATTATGTTTTCATCATAAACAATTCCAAGTCGGAACTAAATTCAGTTATTTCAATCGGTTCCCATTAAAGGTAAAAATGATTGATAATTGGCATAATTAACGAGAACAAAATGACAATTTGTTACTTAGAATGAACGTTAACTTTGGGGGAAAAAGATATAACGGAACTGGAAAAGGAATATTAATAATTTTACAATTATATCTATTTGTTGTTGCTCAAGGCTTATAATAATTCTGTTTTCTCTCTAAAAGTTATTTTGTGACGCAGTGTTATCAGAAGGAAAAAAAATTGACTCTCTTCAACACATTTCAATTGGAAGCCATTTATAGAGAGCTTTTATGAACCGGGCTTCCGTGAACCAAGGACTAACCATACCCCTGAAATTTCAGTAAAATAAATGGTTTCAGAAAATCTTGAAGAAACAAGTAAGCGAAAAACCCAAAAACAAATTAGACTCTTAATTATCCCCTTGGCAATATGACAGCGGTAAGCTGCACACTACCTGCTTAAAGATCAGTATATAATCTGACCAAATTCTTGATTATGGTAATTGTTTTATTAAAAAAAAAAAAAAAAAAAAAAAAAAAAAATATATATATATATATATATATATATATATATATATATATATATATATATATTTCGGAATTGAAAAGTGATCAGACGACTTTATCGACATCTTTGATAAAATATCGATAAGGTATTGATTTCCCTATTTATTCAAAGAAAATAAATTATATTAATTCAAGCAAATATAAGTGTTTAGAACAAAAGTGAAGGATTATCATATGACTTAACTTGAGACTATACAAGAGAGAAAGCATTCCTTCGATCAACTTAAAGCATACAGCACAGATTATTTTATCCCACATCTCATCACTTCCTATTATTATTATTATTATTATTATTATTATTATTATTATTATTATTATTATTATTATTATTATTATTATTATTATTGTTATTATTATTATTTTTTTTTATTATTATTATTACCTACGCTAAAACCCTCGTTGGAGAAAGCAGGATGGTGTAAGTCCAAAGGCTGCAGTTCGGAAAAATATCCCAGCGAGGATAGCAAATAGAAAAATAATAAACTACAAGAAAAGAAATGAATAAATGAAATAAAATATATTAAAAACAGTAACAACATCAAAATACTTCCACAGTTACATCATGAGAGACCACTATGTCAGCCTGTTCAACATAAAAACATTCACTGCAAGTTTGAACTTCTGAAGTTATACCGATTCAACTTCCTGATTAGGGAGATCATTCCAGAATATATCATACCTGGATTAAAGCTTTTAGAATACTGTGTAGTATTGAGCCTTATGATTGAGACAGTATGAATATTATCAATAACTGTACATTTGATATTACGACAAGGAGGGTTCTATCTTTGAAGATTTAAAAGCAAAGGATGGTCAGAGTTATGAAAAATCTAATGTGACAGGCATAACAACTAACTGTACGATGGGACCAGAGATTAATATCTAGTTTAGGAATAAAAAATTTAATTGGAACACTTCCATTGATTTAATGTATCTATTTTCATTATTTCTTTTTTAAATGAATATTGAAATTAATACGATATCAATATTTGTCTAAGATAAATATAAAATCTTATGATTATTTGTTCAATCCGGAAAAATATTACATAATATATTCTTATAAAAAGAACCATAATCAAGATTTTGGTCAGATCATTTACTGGTGTGGATGCTGTCAGCATTAGGTGCTCTTTGACCACTTAATATTTTTGAGAGTGCTGGTTCTGAAAAAGAACAAGCGCTTAACGTATTTCAATATAAAACCAAACTCCACATTAATAAGTGGTAGTAATATTCTAATCAGCGTTGGTCAAGTGTAAGGTTTTCCCCACTTGGAGAAAGTGTAATTTGAGGCCCATAGTTTCTGCTCGGTTTTAAACCATTTTAAACTATCAATATTAAATTCAATGGTGAATCCAATACTCCTGTATGGATGAGACATGGGTCCTGACAGAGAAAATCAATTCTAAAATTCAAACTGCTGAAACACGTGTCCTACGTCTAAACTTTGTGTTAATAAGGCAAGATAGGCTGCAAAACATCACCGTAAGAGAAGCCTTGGGAGTAGAAAAAGTCATTTCACAAATGGAAAGATGCCAGTTGAGATAGTTCGGCCACATACTGAACATCAAATGCCGGAATATAATCGGGAAGTTCGGCGAATTTTGGAATGGGATTCTGAAGGTAGAAGACGACGGGGTAGATTGAAATGGAAGGATGGCATAAATAAAACTTGAAAGGTGACACATGGAATACAATGACACTATGCATATAATATGTCAGGACCATTTGGAAAGGAGATGAACAATAAGGATTCTTCTCTTTGACAGACAGCTTATCCTTATTCAAATGTCTGTCTCATATCCTGGTGAAACACTTAGTCTTTCCTAAGTAGGTATATTCGTCAATAATCTCTAGAGGCTCATCCATAACCCTATTCTCTCTCTCTCTCTCTCTCTCTCTCTCTCTCTCTCTCTCTCTATATATATATATATATATATACATACATATATATATATATATATATATATATATATATATATAAAAATCATTTTAGTTTTATTCATATTTTTTTCGGTCCTTCTAAAATAGGAATCTAAAGGAGTATGTATATATATATATATATATATATATATATATATATATATATATATAGATATAGTTATATATATATATATATACATATATATATATATATATATATGTATATATATATATATATATATATCTATACACATATGCACAACCACACACAGGCACACACACAGGCACACACATACACACACACAGATATATATATATATATATATATATATATATATATATGTGTGTGTGTGTGTGTGTGTGTGTGTGTGTGTGTGTGTGTGTGTGTGTGTGTGTGTGTGTCTTTTGTGTCTTCTTCAATTGCACAAAAAATTGGCTTATTGAGAAAGTCTTTCAAGATTTTAGATGATCAATCTATACTGAACAATTGTTTTAATTCTTTCATTCTACCTTGTTTTGAGTATTGTTCTCCTTACTGGTCTTCAGCTGCTGATTCTCATCTTAATTTGTTGGACAGAAACTTACGGTCTATTAAATTTTTTATTCCTGATGTGATTATTAATCTTTGGCACCGTCGTTCAATTAGTTCATTCTGCGTGTTGCATAAGATTTTTCCTAAGTGTGACCATCTTTACATTCAGATCTTCCTGGCCAATTCCATCCTGTTCGTAATACTAGGTAGGAAGTTAATTCCAATAGCCAGGCCTTTTTCATCATGAGGCTCAATACTACACAGTATTCTAGAAGTTTTATTCCAGCTGTGACCAAGTTGTGGAATGATCTTCCTAATCGGGTGGTTGAATCAGTAGAACTTCAAAAGTTCAAAGATGTTTTTATATAGAACAGGTTGATATTGACATAAGTCTTTTTATAGTGTATATATGACATATATGTGTTGACGTTGTTATTGTTTTTACAAGGATTTATTGTTAATTTGTTGTCATCATTTATTTATTTCCTTATCTCCTTTCCTCACTGGGCTATTTTCCCTGTTGGAGCCCTTTTGCTTATGACAACATTCTTTAGCAGGGTTTTAGCTTGGCTAGTGATAATAATAACAGTAATGATAATAATAATAATAATAATAATATATTAATAATAATAATAATAATAATAATAATAATATATGTGTATACATGTATATATATATATATATATATATATATATATATATATATATATACAGTATATATATATATATATATATATATATATATATATATGTATAGATATAGTTATATATATATATTTGTTTCTATTTGAACACGATGTTGTGTTGATATTTATCCATATTGACTCATTAGGGGTAATTTGAATGAATTACTACCAATTGTGTCACGTGGTGGCCCGGGGAATTGGGTAAAACTCGCTGGTAAGAGACTGATGTCTCGCCAGGTAAATCCTCGGACAGCTGTTAGCGTCAGGTTCCAATTCTTTTTATGGGCTCTCGTGACATGGTTGGTTTCGACCTGGCCTTTCATTAGAAGGGGCTAGCGTTCGATCCCAAGTATGAGGTAGAAATTTGTTTCTATTTGAACACGATGTTGTGTTGATATTTATCCATATATATATATATATATATATATATATATATATATATACGTACGTGTATATATATATATATATATATTATAGTCACAGAAGGAGAACCGAGTTTGTGTTTTCCTTTTTCCTTTCGGGGGTATAATACTTAATTATTTTTTGCTCATCACGTGTTAGCTTTTTTGATATTTACGCACGCACATACACAGACACACACACACACACACACACATATATATATATATATATATATATATATATATGTGTGTGTGTGTGTGTGTGTGCGTGTTTGTGTGTATATAATGATAAATTTTGCACATTTAGACGTGTTTTTCATATTCATAGAAGTATGCATTACACACCTCAATACTGTATTCTCTCTATACCTCGGGATCAGAGAACCAAGGGGGAATCAACTTGAAGATAATAGCTTCTGGTCGGCCGGGGAACCGAACCCTGGTCTAGGAGAGAAAATTGGTATTACGCACACACACACATAAACATATATGTGTGTATATATATATATATATATATATATATATATATATACGCCTGTTGTAGAATTGGGGAATATGTTTGAGGTAGCTCTAGCCTGCTGATTACGGCCCAATATCCGTCACTGCCATATTATCTTATTCTTTTTAATGTGGTTGTCCTAGAAAGCAAACTTTTTGCATATGCAGATGGTGCTACTCTCCTGAATTTAGATCTCAATACACTGCACACATAACAATTGATATATCTGTTTCTAGTATACTGTAAGACAAAGGCCTCATACACGTCATTTCATGTCTGGGTTTTTCTGACTCGATATAATTAGATCATTATATTTTGTAGTCCTCCATATACCTGAAGTGCTGTGTAGAAAGATTTTCCCGTTTTTTTTTTCTTTTTTAAATCAACCAAGATATTTTCGTTAACTGGAATAGTGATAAAAGAATGAGACATAAATTGTATAAAAGAAAATCTTGAGTGAGACTACTCATTCAGGGAATCATGCTTCACAATGCAAGTTTTTTCTATGGAGATTGTAATATCGAAGAGTAAAGGAAATGGAATATAGTACTCCAAATGACCTATGTTTGAATCCAGCTAATGAATACCTTGTCTTAGCTTCACGCAAATATCAAATAGTTCCAGGTTGGAATGGTCCAGGGAAGGTGTTTCATGCTGCCGCTCGGGAGAGATTTCATTTCTGGAGAGATAGTGAGAATCTAGGAACTAATATTGACGGTCTAAGACGAGCACCGGAGGGGAAGGCCATTCATTTTGAAAATAATGAGAATGTTTGATAAATAAATGATTAAAGAATGAAAGAAAGGACCACAAATGATAAAGAATGAAATAGGGAAACAAAAATGGCGGGAGGGGGGGAGGTCCCCCAAAGCTGGCGGGAGCGAGGGGGAGGCCTGCCCGGGCTGGCGGGAGTGGGGATTGCCCTCCAGGGCTGGTGGTAGGGGGGAGGGCCGCCCTGGCTAGCGGGAGGGTGGGAGGCCTGCTTGGGTTGGCGGGAGGGGGGAGGCCCACCGGGGCTGGCGGGAGGGGGGGAGGCCCGCCCGGACTATCTAGAGAGGGGGAGGCCTGCCCTGGCTGGCGGGAGGGGGGAGGCCCACCAGGGCAGGCGGGAGGGGGGATGCCCTCCCGGACTGGCGGGAGGGGGGGAGGTCAGCCCGGGCTGGCGGGAAGGGGGAAGGCCCGCCCGTGCTGGCGGGAGAGGGGGAGGCCCGTGCGGGCTGGCGGGAGAGGGGGGAGGCCTGCCCGGGCAAGCGAGAGGGTGGGGAGGCCCGCCTGGGCTGGCGGAAGGGGGGAGGCCCGCCCGGGCTGGCGGGAGGGGAGAGGCCCTCTCAGACTGGCGGGAGGGGGGGAGGTCCGCCCGGGCTGGCGGGAAGGGGGAAGGCCCGCCCGTGCTGGCGGAGAGGGGGAGGCCCGCCCGGGCTGGCGGGAAGGGGGAAAGGCCCTCCCTGGCTGGTGGGAGAGGGGGAGGCCTGCGCGGGCTAGCGGGAGGGGGGGAGGCCCGCCCGGGCTGGTGATAGGGTTGGGAGGCCCACCTGGGCTGGCGGGAGGGGAGAGGCCCTCCTGGACTGGCGAGAGGGGGGGAGGTCCGCTCGGGCTGGCGGGAAGGGGGAAGGCCCGCCCGTGCTGGCAGGAGATGGGGAGGCCCGCCCGGGCTGGCGGGAAGGGGGGAAGGCCCTCCCGGTCTGGTGGGAAGCGGGCAGCCCCACCAAGCCAACAATATGGAGTTGCTGTATCTACTATGAGATTCAGGGCCTCTGTAACACGGTTTTTTCGCAATAACTTTCTTTCTATGAATTTCATAAATATAACGCTTATTCAGAATGCACATTATATCTACACATAAATTTTGACTATATTCTGCATTACGTAGGTTGAATAAATTTGGTACTTTATTAAGTAAAAGTGACGATTTTTGAACTTACTCAGAGAAAAGGTTTCGAACGCACTCGTTACGTAACTTATGACGGCATTTCTTCTCTCTTTCTCGATCGATGATTGGTTATACGTAACGAAGGCTATACCTCTGCCAACAATAACACAAAAGTGTAAATAAAAGCAAAGCAGTACACCTTTATGAACTCTGAAACCTCTCCACTGAGAATTGTCATAATGAACAAACGAACAAAATATGTTAATAAATAGAAAAACACTTCGATTATTAGTCTAACTCCCAAATAAGTTTCCTAAGAAATTACAGTCTACTTTATAGGTCACAATCAGATTGACAAGGTGTAGGGAATAGTTGGTAATTTTCAAAAACGTAGTAGACAAGCTTGATTTAATAACTGCTATATCCCATGTCAAGCGATTTTTATTTATTGTCTATCTACCTACCTATTTACTGTAAAAAAAAAAAAAAATAGACCGTACCGTATTTTGGCTTTAAACCTTCACCAATAATTATCGTCAGAATGATGACTTCATGAGGCTCCACCCACTTTGGCCTGGTTACAATTCAGGAATCAGGATAACACTGAAGGCTATCATGGGCATTGTTGGATAAGAAAATTTAAATTTTGGCAATACAAACTCATTTATCGAGTAGTTGTAAGAAGTGCTAAATGATCCTCGAGGATCCCAGCAGTTGGCCTAAAGGTTTAATTCATGTATACTACTGTTGTGGCACTACTGCTACAGTGGTATTACTACACTAGCACAGATACCCCACCCACATTTATGTATCGTTCCGCCATTCATAAAGTCTTTGTAATGTTTTTTCACTGTGCAATAAGCCATGGCCTCCTCAGAAATTAAGTTTAACATTAGATGATGGGTTATTTCATTAAGCTGACAAAATATGGCAACTGGGTATGTTATTGCCGATGTTGAAGCTAAAGATAAAGTATGGTATCATTCCTTCATTGCATTATCATCTTTACTACTATTTATTTTGCTACATGTAGTAATCATTTTAAAGGATAAATTAATTATGTTTACTTTACTTCTATAAATTCCCATTAGATGTACAAATAAAACTCCTAAAACTATTCCTGATTTATTTACAAAATACAGCCATGCCCAAAACATAGCCAACACGGTCGTACGGCCTAAGAAGAAGAAAAAAATTATATCGGATGATCTGTTGGTCTGATGGAGAGTTTAGCACAAAATTCTTATTTTAACAAAAATAGCTATATAAAGACTGTTTACATACAATCTCTCTCTTTCTCTCTCTCTCTCTTGGTGGCATAGTGAATAGTTAATGGAAATGTTCAAAAGCCTGAATGACATTACAAGTATTATAATCATGTTAAGCTAAATACAAATCAGACCATAAATATTGGATTTAAACTAGAAACAGAATAATTACCTATTCAGGCTATAGTAAATATGGCCACGGGCTTTCTCTTGGCTTTATAAAGTTGTAAGTCGTAGACAAATGCAGTTTTGCAACCACGGGGGCAATTCCAAATCCTGTTAGCCATTCTTGACTGTTATGGGTTCCAGAGCAGATGGAACAAGGTGAATGGGTGTCTGGTGGATGGGCGGGGCAAAATTTTGTCAAAAGGTGTTTACATTGCTTACGTAATGAATGTTTTCAACTCTTGGCTCGTTATCACTGGCCATGGCGTCGGCTAGATCATTTTTACTCTACAAAAATTAAAACTATCGGGTTTAGGTTATTGATAATACTGACAAAATTTGTGTGTGGTTGTAAAATATACATATGTCAACTTTCAACTACATCCGATGCTTTGATAAGGAGCAAAGTCCAAAAAACCGTGTTACAGAGGCCCTGAATCTCATAGTAGCTTATTTTTAAAAACTATATTCTTTGTCTCCAGTTTCCAAAATCTGAAATAGTCTTCAAAAAGTCAAATCAAAACTCTTCTCAGATGTTGATTCTTATGGAGGTGTAGACACAAATTCTATTTTTCCTTTGTTTTTTTTTATGAAGATCACTGATTTCTTACCTCATAAGTTGTCTGCTATTTTCTTCAATTTATCAATATATATATATATATATATATATGTGTGTGTGTGTGTGTGTGTGTATATGTATATATAAATATATATGTACATATACATTTGTATATACATACACACACTTATATACATATATATATATATATATATAGATATATATATATATATATATATACAGTATATATGTGTGTATATGTATATATAAATATATATATATATATATATAGCCTATATATATATATATATATATATTTATATTTATATATATATATTTATATATATATATATATATACATATACTGTACATATATATATATATATATGTGTGTGTATATATGTATAGTATGTATATATGTATATATATAGATGTATATTATGTGCTGTATATATATATATATATATATAGTCTATATATATATATATATATATATTAAATATATGTACGTATATATACATATGTGTTCATATATATATATATATATATATATATATATATATACATATATATATATAATATATATATATATATATATTATATATATATATATATATATATGTATATATATATATATATATATATATTTAAATATATGTATGTATATATATATGTGTGTGCATTTATATATATATATATATATGCACACACATGTATATATACATACATATATTTAGATATATATATATATATATATATCTATATATATATATATATATGTGTGTGTGTGTGTGTGTGTGTCTTTTCTGTGTCTTCTTTAATTGCACAAAAAATTGGCTTATTGAGAAAGTCTTTCAAGATTTTAGGTGATCAATCTATACTGAACAATTGTTTTAATTCTTTCATTTTACCGTGTTTTGAGTATTGTTCTCCTTACTGGTCTACTGCTGCTGATTCTCATCATAATTTGTTGGACAGAAACTTTCGGTCTATTAGATTTTTTATTCCTGATGTAGAAGTTAATCTTTGGCACCGTCGTTCAATTAGTTCATTATGCGTGTTGCATAAGATTTTTCCTAACACTTGACCATCTTTACATTCAGATCTTCCTGGCCAATTCCATCCTGTTCGTAATACTAGGCAGGCAGTTAATTCCAATAGCCAGGCCTTCTTCATCATGAGGCTCAATACTACACAGTATTCTAGAAGTTTCATTCCAGCTGTGACCAAATTGTGGAATGATCTTCCTAATCGGGTGGTTGAATCAGTAGAACTTCAAAAGTTCAGAGATGTGGCCGGCTGCAACCTGGGCAGCTATCCAGCGTCAGCCGTGGCAGCTGGGGTAGGCGGGGCAGCCGGCCAGCAGCTGTTGGGGCAGCCGGCTTGCAGCTGTTGGGGCAGCCGGCCAGCAGCTGTTGGGGCAGCCGGCCAGCGGCAGCCGGGAACGCCGGCCAGCGGCAGCCGGGAACGCCAGCCAGCGGGACCCGGTCGGCTGCAGCCAGGGCACCCGGCCAAAGCAGCCAGCCAGCGGCAGCCGGGGCAGCTGGGGCAGCTGGCCAGCGGCACCCGGGGCAGCCTACCAGCTGTAGCCAGGGCGGCCGGTCAGCGGCAGCGAGAGCATCCGGCCAGCGGCACCCAGCTGGCTGCAGCACGGACAGCCGGCCAGCTGCAGAAGGGGCTGCCGGCTAGCGGCACCCAGCTGGCTGCAGCCCGGGCAGCCGGCCAGTAGTAGCCAGGGCAGCTGGCCAGCGGCAGCTGGCCAGCGGTAGCTGGGGCAGCCGCATAGCGACAGCCGGAGCAGGCAGGGCAGCCGGCCAGCAGCAGCCGTCCAGCAGCAGCCGGAGCAGGCAGCCGGCCAGCGGCAGCAGGGTCTGCCGGCCAGCGGCAGCCGGGGCAGCCGGCCAGCGGCAGCCGGGGCAGCCGGCCAGCGGCACCCGGTCGGCTGTAGCCAGGGCACCCGGCCAAATCAGCCAGCCAGCGGCAGCTGGGGTAGCCGGGGCAGCCGGCCAGCGACACCAGGTACAGCCACCCAGCTGCAGCCATGGCGGCTGGCCAGTGGCAGCCAGGGCAGCCAACCAGCGGCACCCGGCCGGCTGCAGAATGGGCAGCCGGCTAGCGGCTGCCGGCCAGTACCAGCCAGGGCAGCTGGCCAGCGGTAGCTGGGGCACTAGGCTAGCGGCAGCCGGAGCAGCCAGGGTGGCCGGCCAGCGGCAGCCGGAGCAGCCTGCCAGCGGCAGCCAGGGCAGCCGGCAAGCGGCAGCCGGGGCAGCCGGGGCAGCCGGCCAGCGGCAGCAGGGGCAACCGGCCAGCAGTAGCTGGGGCAGCCAGCCAGTGGCAGCCGAGGTAGCTGGGGGAGAGCCCCGCTAGGCCAACAATAGAGAATTCTGTATCAGGCTTAGTTTTAATAAACTACTCATGAAGACTTTTTAAAGACTCATTGAAGACAGGTGGGAGAAAAGGAATTACAAATATACTCTTGTTATTTATAGTGTCTAATTGGTCCAATTAAACGCAAGCCCGAGATTAAACAAAGTTCAATTACCAGTTGATAACTGAACGGAGTACGTACATACGCAAATGCACACGCACACGCACACACACACACGCACAGGCACACTCATAGTATATATATATATATATATACATGGATATATTTGTACAGTATATATATGCACATATATATATACATATATATATATATATACATATATATATATATATATATATACATATATATATATATATATATGTGTGTGTATATATATAATATATATATATATATATATATATATATGTATATATTTATATATATATATATATATATAGATATACAGTGAACCCTCGCTACTTCGCGGTTCGACAATCGCGGATTCACCACTTCGCGGGGTTTTCCCATAACCCATATATATATACATATCGCGGATTTTCCGGAAAATTCGAAAATACCGCGAAATCTGAAGACAACCAAATACGATATTTTGTTACCTGTAATTCCATTAATACTGTAATTAGTAATATCTGCTCTTACTGATTGTTCATTGCATTACATATGATATATAATTCAGCACAGAAAGAAATAAAACACGAAAAGAGAATGTGATCATACGATAATTCAGTACGTAGTAAAATTAAATCAAACATGAAACGCAAATCAGATGCAGTCATACCATATTAGAATGGTGTGTACTGTAATGGATGTGCTTCTTTTCCATGAATCTTTTGTATGTATACGTACGTAGTACAGTACTGCATCCAATAATATTCTTTGTTGCAAAAATCACATTTCGAATACTGTAAGCGTACGAGAGAGAGAGAGAGAGAGAGAGAGAGAGGCGTAAAATAGCGTACGTAAATTTTTATTATTATTGTTATTATTATTATTATTGTTGTTGTTGTTAATAAAATTATTATTGTTATTATTATTAATCATTATTATTATTATTATTACTGTACAGTATTATTATCATTATTTATTATTATTACGGTATTGTACTTAATCTACGTACGTTCAGTATGCGCGGGGCATCTTCTATGAGTAACCAACGCACCATGTACTGTAAGACGGGTTGTGATTGGTTCAAGCGCTGATAGATGACGAATCAAAACTCAAGTTTTGTTATCTAGCCTGTGATTGGTGTTTTGCCCGCATCTTCTACCCGCAGCATCAAAGTTCTCGCGGGGCTGGATCGTTCACTTTCTCTTTCCGCGTATTGCTGAGTAGACGTTCTTAAGTTTGTGAAGTTTAATCTGTGCTGTGTGCGACTGTTTTAAGTTGAACTTTTTGTTGAACTTTCTGTTAAATCCTACTGTACAATGCCTCCCAAGCGTTCTGCTTCTAGTAAGGCTGGTAGTGAGCCTAAACGCCACCGAAGGATGATGACGATAGCTGAGAAGGTTACGCTTCTCGACATGTTAAAAGATGGTAGAAGTTACGCGGCCGCCGGCCGCCATTTTGGCATCAACGAATCCACCGTTCGCTATATCAAAAAGGACGAGGCGAACATTAGAAAGACTGCTGCAATCACCTTTAGCAGATCAGCGAAGCGAGTCGTTACAACGCGTAATAAAACGATCGTACGCATGGAAGGTGCTTTAGCTGTGTGGATTGCCGACTGCCGGAAGAAGAACATAGCGTTGGATACGAACACCATCCAAACAAAGGCTTTGAGCTTATATGAGAATTTTGCTGCAAAGGAACCTAAAGACGACGACGGCAACCATGCTGAAGATGATGATGATGCAGATGATCCTCAACCAGGGACATCCACTGATTCCCAGCCTCAGAAACGTTTTTCCGCAAGCAAAGGATGGTTCGCGAAGTTTCAGAAACGCTTCGCCCTGAAAAGCGTTTCCCTGCATGGGGAGTCTGCTTCCGCTGACACTGCCGCTGCTGAAACTTACGTGAACCAGACTTTCAAGAACATTATCGCTGAAGGTGGATACAAGCCGGAACAAGTGTTTAATATGGATGAAACCGGCTTGTTTTGGAAGAGAATGCCGTCGCGAACTTTCCTGTTCAAAGAGGAAGCCAAAGCCTCTGGCTTTAAGGCATTCAAGGATCGCGTTACCCTCGTGATGTGTGGCAATGCTGCTGGATTTTTGCTAAAGCCGGGGCTTATTTATAAGTCGAAAAATCCTCGCGCTTTGAAAAATAAAAATAAGAATCTCCTTCCCGTGTACTGGATGCATAATCAAAAAGCATGGATTACGAAGATGCTGACCTCCAACTGGTTCCACCAGTGTTTCATCCCGCAAGTCCATGAATATCTCTTAGAGAAGGGCTTGCCATTCAAGATCCTTCTCCTTATGGATAACGCTGGTGGACACGCAACTGACCTGTCGCGTGAGGGCGTTCAGGTTGAGTTCCTGCCACCCAACACCACGTCATTAATTCAACCGATGGACCAGGGGGTTATCAGGGCGTTCAAGGCCCTCTACACGAAGAATACCTTGGCGGACCTCGTTGCGTGTGTGGATGCTGCCCAAGATGACGAGGATGAAGATTTCAACTTGAAGGCGTACTGGCGGCAGTACACCATAGCCACGTGCCTGCAGAATATTCAAAAGGCACTTCAAGAGATGAAACCTGCAACCGTGAATGCGAGCTGGAAGAAGCTGTGGCCCGATATTGTTTACGACGACAAGGGATTTACTCCGTCGGAAATCCAACAATCTGCAATACGGAAATCTGTGCAGTTGGCTGCCATAATTGGAGGTGACGGGTTTGGCGACATGACGACTGAAGACGTCGACGAGTTGTTGGACTGCCATTCCCAGCCCCTAACTGACGCAGACCTCGAAGACCTGACGAAATCGGCAAGTGAGGAAGAGAGTGAGGGTACCCAGGAAGAGACCCAAGAAAATGTCGAAGAAACGGGCTTAACATTAGAACGGCTTGCCAAGTTCTGCAACCATATGAAGGAGGCGAAAGAAATGTTACAAGAGTGGGACGAGGATATGGTTCGCTCGATGCAATTCTCAAATAAGGTCGATGACATCATGACTCCCTACAGGATGCTCTTGGATCGAAAAAAGAAGCAGCGGCAACAACTTCCGATCACAATGTTCTTCCAGCCTCGCAAAAAAGAGCCAGTTCCTCCTGCTAGTACGCCTTCGGAAGAAATTGAAGAAGTTTCCCAGGAAGAAGTTGAAGAGGTGTCCAGGAAAAGACACCTCCGTCTGAAGAGACGTAAAATACTATCATTGACTGCACAGTAGAACACATCATCAGCTTCATCATCATCATTTCTACTGTGCAGCAAATTCATCGCCATCGTCATTCAAGTTTTTCTTGAACTTCTTTCGTGGTGAGTACAGTAACAATCTTTATTTTTTACTTTAACCTGTTTTATAGTTTAGTAATATACGTACGTATGCATTAAGTTAAAGGGAAGGTTTTAAAAGTCTACATGTTGTAACCTATCATATTTTTTTTGTTTAAAATTTACATTCGTACGTAAAACAATCTCTCTCTCTCTCTCTCTCTCTCTCTCTCTCTCTCTCAAATTATTTTCCTGTTTTGCTACGTACAAGTACTGTATAATTTATATTTGTAAGGTAACATATTTTGTAAATGCTTTTACTGTAAATACTGTATGTACTTTATCATTATTTATCACTATCATCATGCGCGTTAAATGCCTTGTTTGTTCTGAGCGTGGTTGTTTACTGAGCGTACACGCCGTCGTTTCAGGCGGCGTCATAAAGAAAAAGATTTCATTTGGAAGTCCTAAGAAAAATACGTAAACTAAAACATTGGTAATAAAAAAATCAACATACAGTACTGTATAATCAATATAATCGATGCAAAAACTAACCTATACATATATGTGTACACTAAATGAGTTTGTTTCTTCATTATGATCAGAGATGAACGTAAACAAAACATTGGTTGCCATTTTTTATCGTGCTTTTTAGGTGTTTAGGAAACACATGATATAAAATCGCCTTTAATATTTGTGCCTGTTTTAGTTTAGGGTGCTGTAGTACATGCATTAAGTGTTCTGTACATTAAAGGGTGGTTTGTTAACAGTACTACGTACAAGGGAAGGTTTTAAAAGTCCGAATATACATGTTAAATAAATAGGTAAATATGCTGTCACTACTTCGCGGATTTTCACCTATCGCGCCCGCGTCTGGAACCTATCTACCGCGATAAACGAGGGTTCACTGTATATATATATATGTATATATATACACATATATATGTGTAAATAATTTTTATATATATGTATATATATACATATATATAATTATATGTATGTATATATACATATATATATATATATATATACTGTATATATATATATATATATATATACATATATATATAAATATTTATGTATATATATGCATATATACAAATATATTTATATATATATATATATATATATATAAATATACACACATATATATGTGTGTACATATATATATATATATATATATTTATACATATATATATTTATATATATACACATATATATGTGTATATATAAATATATGTATATATATATAAATATACATATATATATATATATATATGTATGTGTGTGTACATATATATATATATATATACATATATATTTATATATATACACATATATATGTGTATATATAAATATATGTATATATATATATAATACACACACACACACACATATATATATATATATATATGTATATATTTGTTTATATAGATATATATATATATATATATATCTATATATATATATATATATATATTATAGCCCGCAATAGGAGAAATTAATAGACTTGATTGGAGTTTGTACTTTCGGCATATTAGTGTCGAAAGTACTAACTCCAATTAAGTTTTTCATTTTTCCTTTCGTGGCTATAATACATATTTCTTGTTCATCACGTTTTATTTTCATTATTTCCACACAAATTAGCATATAGTAGTTTCTAGTCCACTGCAGGAGAAAGTCCTCAGACACGTCAATTCTTGTCTGGGTTTGGGCCAGTTTTCGCAGAAAGCAGTCCAACCTAGTATAGGCAGTCCTGACTAGTACAACTTTGCAGATAATGATGGTACTCAAACCCAGCAAAGATAAAGAAATGTTTGATAAATGTTTTTTGCATATTCAAAGGGCGCTGGATGGCGCATGGATATATTACAGCAACAACATGAAAAGCTGAGTTTTCTTTCCAGTTGAAGTATGGTGAAGGACCTGAAAGTTATTTCAGACTAATTAATGGATTTCAGAGAGAGAGAGAGAGAGAGAGAGAGAGAGAGAGA
>NC_090739.1:54986814-55006814 GCF_036898095.1 Palaemon carinicauda
CAGTCAGCCACCTGCCTAACTCAAGCGTCTTTTCTTCGGTTGAAGAAGATTCTTCAGTAGGGCGATATCAAAGAATAAAAGCCTCGTCATGTTTTCCTTTGAAATGTTTTCAACTCTTTTGGAAAAGGATTGCGTCGACCAGATTTCCATTTTGATTTTCCGTTTTTTTTTTTCTTTCTTATTTTTCATATTTTAATTTTTCCTTTTTCATTTCTTATTTTGTACATGGCAGCTCTCCCTTAGGAAGGTCTTGGTCTCTCTCGTAGCCTTATTATTATCCTCTCTCTCTCTCTCTCTCTCTCTCTCTCTCTCTCTCTCTCTCTCTCTCTCTCTCTCTCTCTCTCTCTCTCTCTCTCTCTCTCTCAATGTCATAAATATGAAAGAATAATGTAATTTGTCTGAAGAAATAGATGCTTTTACATCTATATGTTTTAAGCGTTGCATTGTAGGCCTATGTGACATTGCAGTAAGCTGGGGAAGATTGTTGTTTTTTTGCAGATGTTCTAAAATCCAGTAATTATATTTCTCGCGTGTTTCTTCAGTAGTAGCAAATACGATCAATTCAAGTGTACAAACGATACATACATACATACATACATATATATATATATATATATATATATATATATATATATATATATATATATATATATATATATATTGTATCACACTTGGTCTAAAAGTATTGTTTACACAGACAAATACCTACGAAAATGCAACAGTTGTAGTGAAATATTGAAAGTTATTTGTGACTGTTCGATGGGATATTCGAGGTTTGATATTCGAGTACATGAATGGAGATATTTATAGGACTAACAAATATCATCGACTATTGAAGTTGAAGGTGGAAATTCTTCCATCTTTCAAAGCACATCTCCCTGACCCAGGGTTCAGACTAAATTTCCGACTCCTGAAAGCTGGACATAATGTTGTTCTTATAGAATATAGATGATAATATGGTTTTGATCGTTTTATACTTCTTGCAACACACCAGAGAACCCGTTGCCTACTGACAAGGTATTTCTAAGGCATAATTGAAAACAAGGTTAAAAAAATTATGCTTTCATTGCAGAGCAAAAAAAAAAAAAAAAAAAAAAAAGAATAGATAGGCTTAACTATTCACGTAATTGTCTTCTTCCTCTTCTTCTTCTTCTTCTTCTTCTTCTTCTTAGTCCCATTGAATTAGAGGATGGCCGCTCGAGTCAACTGTACCAACCGTGTTTCACACAATTGTACATAATTCCTTTTGTATATATTATGCTTGTATCTTCGCTCTTCCCTCGCACTAAAACGAACATGAAAATTTATGTCTGGTTTTTCCTCTGTAATATTGTCTGTCTTGTGAACTTGTTATGTCCTGTTGCCTTGAGGTTTTGTATATAAGGAGAGTGTTCCACAACAATATAACTCAGTCGTTTCCAACCTACCTTTGAGTTCACAACCTTACTCGGCGCCGTCACACAACCTTCTCCATTATTATTATTATTATTATTATTATTATTATTACTTGCTAAGTTACAACCCTAATAGGAAAAGCAGGATGTTATACACGAACGGCTGCAACAGGGAAACTAGCCCAATGAGGAAAGGAAGTAAATTACAAGAAAAGCGTAAGAACAAAATTAACATTAAAATAAATCTTTCTTATATAAACTATAAAAACTTCAAAATAACCAGAGAAAGAGACATAAGATAGAATAGTGTGCCTGCGTGTACCCTCAAGCAAGAGAACGCAATCCAAGACAATGGAAGACCATGGTACAGAGGCTAGGGCACTATCCAAGACTAGAGAACAATAGTTTGATTTTGGATTGTCCTCCTTGAGGAGCTGCTAACCATAGCTAAAGAGTCTCTTTCACCCTTACCAAGAGGAAAGTAGCCATTGAACAATTAGAGTGAAGTAGTTAATCTCTTGAGAGCAAAAAAATGGTAATATCAGTATTGTCAAGTGTATGAGGAAAGAAGAGAATATGTAAAGAATAGCACAGAATAATCTGTGTATGCCTCGGCAAATGAGCCGTAACCAGAGAGAAAATCGAATGTAGTACAGTCCGGCTAGAATATACATTAGAACATAAACGTTTAGCAGATTTTTATGTTGGTAACGATACACCCTTTTAGCTTGCTCTCTTTTGTTTCCCTTCATTTTCTTAAAAAAAAAAAAAAAAAAAATTCAATTATAACATCACTTGCTTCGTGGTACTCTCGACGATGCATCATGCGTAAGACCTCTGTGGAGGCTCCTTCAAGTTCACCCCTTTCCTCTAGGTCTACCTCTCGCCCCTTGGTCTACCTATTTCCCTAGATCTACACCTCTCCCTAGATCTACCCCTCCCCTAGGTCTACCCCTTCCTCTAAGTCTACGCCTTTAACTACGTCTACCCATTCCTCCAGGTCTACCCCTCCCCCTGGTCTACCCCTTCCCCTAAATCTTCCCCTCCCCTAGGTCTACCACTTATATGTCTATCCCTTCCACTCGGTCTACCCCTCACCCTTGGTATACCCCTTCCCCTACATCTACCCAATCCTATAGATATACCCCATCATCAAGGTCTACCCATTCCACCTAGGTCTACCCTTTCCTCTAGGTCTACTCCTTCATCTAGGTCTCCCTCTTCCTCTAGGTCTACTCCTTCATCTAGGTCTCCCCCTTCCTCTAGTCTACCCCTCACCCTGGATCTACCCCTTCCTATAGGTCTACCCCTTCCTCTAGGTCTATTTTTTCCCTGAGGTCTCCCCTTCCTCTATGTCTATCCCTTCCCCTAGGTCTACCACTTTCTTATGTCTACCCTTTCCTCTAGATGTATCCCCCGCACCTCGGTCTACCCCTTTCGCTAGGTCTACCTCCCCTGGGTCTACTCCTTTCCCTAGGTCTACCCCTCCCCTAGGTGCAGCCCTTCCTCTAGGTCTACCCCTCCTGTATGTCTACTTCTTCCCCTTGGTCAACTACTCTTCTAGGTCTATAACTTCCTCTAGGTCTACTCCTCCCCCTAGGTCTACCCCTCTCCTAGGTCTACTCCTTCCTCTAGGTGTACACCTTCATGTAGTTATACCCCTTCCTTCTTGATCTACCCCTTTAGGTCTAACCATTTCCCTAGGTCTACCCCTCACCTAGGCCTACCCCTTCCTCTAGGTCTACCCCTTCTTCTAGGTGTACCCCTCACCTAAGTCTAGCTCTTCCTCTAGGTCTACCCCTTCCTCTAGGTGTACCGGTCCCAACATGGTCTACCCCATCCTTTAGGTCGACCCCTTCCCCAAGGTCTACCTCTCCCTAGGTCTACCTCATCCTTTATGTCACCCCTCCTCCCTTTGTCTACTCCTTCCCCTAGGTTTACCCCTTCCTCTACGTATACCCCATCCTCTAGGTGTACCAGTCTTAACTTGGTCTACCTCATCCGTAGGTCTACTCAATCCTTAAAGTCTACCCCTTCCCCTAGATCTAACCCTCCCCTAGGTCTATTCCTCCCCTATGTGTATCTCATCGTTTATGTCACCTCTCCTCCCTTTGTCTACTCCTTCCCTTAGGGCTACCCCTTCCTCCCCTAGCAAAAAGTCGGAAGGAATCGTAATAGTAATAGAATTTATTATTTAAAAGATAGAGTTAACGATTAAGATAAGAAACAGTTTTGGTTGCTTAACTATAATGGTAAAGAAAGGTTAGGTTTCGAAAAAAAGTAAATATTAATAATGATAAAAAGAATAGGGAAGTGGGGAATATGGGGAAAGGAAGAGTACTCCAGGATACAATATGGTTTATAGCTCAAAGGCAGGTGCAATAGATGACGCGCAGAAACCATCAAAATAATTTCATGATATATCGACATTTTAAATCTCAATGTGATTCTTTAATTATGAAAGCCTCAAAATATAAATTCCATTCCAAAACTAATGTGAATTATATATCTATCAAAATAATATATATTTATTAAGGGATTTAATAATTTCTATATGGGATAACTAATTGTATGAGCATTTTTGTCCTTGAAATCGAGGAGATAATTTGCTTGTGTGGGAGTTGCTCGGAGTGAGAGAAGCGGCTAAATAAAAGGAACAGAGAAAATCCCAAGTGTTTCAATTACCCATAGACAATTGAAATACGCTAATAAAAGAATAAAATCAGTTAGATCAAAGCCACATATGGAGAAATAAGAAAAAGGGCCAAACTAGAAAGCAAGATTAGAAAATGGCTTAATAAGCGAGTTTTCATAAGTCAGTTAACCGCCAGTTCGTATTGCCTAGGCCTAAAGGACTATGATCCTTCAAGTGCAGTGATGTCAAAGCATAAAAACACCGTCATGTTTTCCTTTTAGATTATCTATATGCTTTAAGCATTGTATTATAGGCCTATCTGACATTACAGCTTCTGCATACATATATCTTAAGCGTTGCATTGTAGACCTATATGACATTAGAGATTCTGCATTTATTTGCTTTAAGCATTGCATTGTAGGCCTATATGGCATTACAGCTTCTGTATCTATAGAGCATTGAATTGTATGCCTACCTGAGATTACAGTCAGCAGGAACATCGTTACTTTTGTGCAGTATTTTAAAATCCAACATTTCTATTCCTCCTGTGTTTCTTTGGTAGCAGCAAATACGATCTATTTCAGTGTACAAACGATTACCCAATTTCCCCTGAATTTAGAGTCACAGCTTCAGATTCTGAGGACATCTTTTCATAAATAAAATTGATCAGTTTATTATTTTTACATTTAAAAGAGTTTTAATTAGAATATATATATATATATATATATATATATATATATATATATATATATATATATATATATATATATATATATATATATCATCACCATCGTCTCCTACACCTATTGACGCCAAGGGCCACGGTTATATTTCGCCAGTTGTCGCTATATTGAGCTTTTAAATCAATACTTCTCCATTCATCATCCACTTCACACTTCACATTCTGTAAAATGGAAGTGTCCAAAGAAATGTATCAAAGATGGTCTATAAATATTGTTTGAACTTAGACCGTCATAGTTACGAACAAACAACAGTTATAGTGAAATCTTGGGAATTATTTGTGACTGTTCGATGGATATTCTAGGCTGGATATTCAAGTTAAGGAATGGAAATATTCATAGGCCTAACAAATATGGTGTATTGAAGTTGAGGGTGAAAAGTCCTTCCCCTTTAAAACATATCTCAGTGACACAGTGTTCAGACTAAATTTCCGACCAATGAAAGGTGGACATTATATTGTTCTTGTAAATAATGTTTTAATCATTTTAGACTTCTTGCAACACACCAGAGAACCCGCTGACTCCGAATAAGCTGTTGTTGAGCCATAATTGAAAACAAGGTTCCTAACAGCTATGCTCTCATTGCAAAGCATAGACTATAGATTGGCTCAGCTATTCAAGTAACTGTCTGTTTCTTTCAATCTCATCATTCCCATTGTATAGAAGGGTCGGCCGCTCGAGTCAACTCTCTCCATCTAATTATATTCTCTTCAATATATGTACAGTACATTAACACAAAATCTGTAATAAATTATTTTATAAATAAACTAATTTATTTCAAATCAAATTTGAATAAAAATATTGTTTATTCAGTCTTGGCCTTAAAAAGTTAATGGAGAGATTAATATTGTGTTAACTCGGAAAATTAGGCAAATGAAAAATGAGCTTTAACCAGACAGGGATCCATTGTAGTACTATCTTGCCATCTCGGTACCAAATAACTCTAGCAGTAGTATCTCATCGGGTGCCTCTCCTTGCCCATCATATTACTGATTTATTTGATTAAAAAAAAATATCTAAAATTTATAAATAGCTGTAATAATAATTAGTAGTAAAGGCAACTAAATTCCTTATTATCAACCGTTATAAGAAATTATGAATTTATTAATCAAATCTAATAACTTTTCATAAAATGTTTGAGTCTTCTTAAATGGAGAATATTTTCCGAGCAGTAATGGCAGTGATGTCTGTATCATCCTGCCATCCATCATCATCATTCGCGCACTAGACTCCAACCAGGCAAGACGTCTCCCAGCTCTCTCTCTCTCAGCAGTCACGTAGCAGCAGAGATTCGGCTCAGACGAAGCCCTGCCTCCCAGTCCCACCCCCATCCTTACTCATCCCTACCCACCCACCCAACCTTCTCCTCTCCGTACGCTACCTCTCTCTCTCTCTTTTGTAACTCTACTAACCATCAGTAGCCCTTTATCCCCGGAGTTGCCGTTGTGGTCTTAAAACTCTCTGGGGATACTGGGTATTGCTGCCACGTTTAGGCTCCTACTCCCTTGTAGTGCCTACATAGGATAGTTTGTTAGCCATAAAACACTGCCTTCTATAAAGTGTTCTAATACCTGTTTTCTATTATTCACTATTATTCATTAGTTTTTTGGTTCACGTGCCCTCAATTCAATTTTAAACTTGATCTTTATAGTTCCCTTAGTGACCTAAATGTTTTGCATCCATTCATAGTATTAAATCTCGCCTCCAGCCATTGCAACATTATTAAAAGTTAAAACATCGAGTCCCGTAAATTTACGTGAAATCCCCGTAGAGTTTATTTTTTCGCTAATTTCCCCCATAAGAACACTTAAGATTTTAAGAAAAAAATTTTGTTTTGTTTTCATTTTCATTTTCAATGTAGGTAATTAATGTCTTATCTCTCATATCTTCACGATGGGTAAAGTGAAGATAAAGGACACTAGTCAGGGCACTGACAGTGAGTCCCGTCGCCTGGAAATATGGCGTTTGTTGCAAGATAATTCCCTCTATATCCATAAATTAGAAACATCTAACAAATGTTTCTATGCTATTGCTGACGAATCCAATATTGAAAAACTGATCAACCCTAAAGTTAAGGAAATTTTCCTGCGCAGGAACTTTGAAATTCTCGACCCCCCTCACCTGAATGCCCAGAGGACCCTAGTGGTCACTCAGGCCGACGCCCCTATTTACACCCAATCTGCTGACGACCTTAAGCATGACATCGAAACACGGAACAATGTAAAAGTCTCTGAAGTGATCAAATTGCCTAACACCCACTCCACTTTTAAGATTAAACTGGACACTGTACAGATGGTGAGAGACTGCCTGGTTAAGGGTCTTCTCATTTCCGGACAGTCCTTTCCCCCCAAATTCTTGAGGCAGGAAGTTCACGTTACTTTACCCCAGTGTATGAGATGCTATAAGTACGACCATGTCAAGAAAGATTGCCCTAAGCCAGATACTTACAAGATATGCTCAGTCTGTGCCTCTGTGGATCACTGCTGGACGGAGTGCCCTAATGGTAGCAACCATAAGTGCATTACTTGCAGTGGTGACCACCCAACAATGGCTGCAAGATGCCCTACTAGAAAGACTATGGTTAAGGAACAAGCCAAAATCTTAAGGACTCAACACTCTCTGACGACTCCAACCATTTCCTTCGCCCAGGCCACAGCCCCTAAGGCAAATAACTCTACAGCTAACTCTGCCCTCCCAGTACAGAACTCCCTATCACTACAGCAAATTACAGTTATGAACACAGCCATAATAATGGCCAATCTCAGTGAGGCTGTTGAACCTGGCACCTTCCAGTCCATGGTAGATGCTTTTTACAAAGCTAATGGCCTGCCACTAGTCAAGATCCCCACTGAGGCCATTAAATTGGCTAGCAAAGTCTCGAACCTCTTAAGATCAGGACCCCAGACTGACTCCACTCCCCCTCAGGCTCAACAAGGACCCCAGACTGACACTGACCACCCACAGGCTCTCACTAATACCGATGACATGGAGACAGAGGATCTCAGCAGAAAAAGAGTTCTCAGTGACTCTGATTCTGACATCTCAGCACCCATCAATCCAGCTAAAAAGCAGCCCCTACCCTCCACCTCCGCAGTTGTTCAAGTTCATGTCGAAGAATCACAAGGAGCCACCGCCCTCCCTCCCCTCCCCCTCTCTAATCAAACGAAGGTAACTAAAATTGGTTTTAGGCTGTATACAGCGATCAACACCACAACCCCCTCATCAGCTACCCATGAATCCTTAAAGAAAATGATCTTCGAATCACAGACCCTCAAATACCTTTACACAGAAAAATTAGATAACGACACAGTAATTGGACTAATAAACAGTGGCTCAATACAACTGAATAAGTATGTCCCAAGACTCACTAGGTTGAACAACGACAGATTCAGGAGGTTGGTCTCCGGTTTCTACGACATAAGTAAAAGACGGTTACCCTAATGGACACTCTCATAGTACTCCAACACAATGTCCTGAAGTGGACTTTCCTTCGTAGCAGGGAACTTATTAATATTTATTCCTCTCTCTCCCCACATCTCATCCTTCTCAATTCCACAGGCATCCCGAATTCCTCTCGCATCAAAATCTGGAACTATAATGTTTTCCAAAGCAACATCTCTGGAGAACAGAGCGCTGGGATAGCAATAGCGGTCAGACGGGATATTACAGTCAAGTTGATAGACGGTTTCAACCACGACCTTTTAGCAGTTGAACTGCAAACGGTACGTGGACCGGTGGTAGTGGCAACCACCTACCTACCCCCCAGAAACCCAATTTTCCCACAACAAGATATACTTTCATTGATGAGACGTAATATCCCAGTCTACCTGCTGGCTGATCTTAACGCAGCTCACACGGCCCTTGGCCACAACAGTACTAACCCAGTAGGGAATCTTATAAACGTCCTATTGAATAGGAACCTTATAAGATTCCTAGGACCAGATTTTGACACATACTTTCATAGAAGAACCTCGGGCAAGCCAGACATACTCCTTTCTAATAGACTGCACATTTTTAATTATTCACTCACTCAAGGCCCTCTAACCACTTCTGACCATATTCCCTTAGTTTTAAAACTTACTGTGAGACCCATTTTGGTACCTACTAGTCCTACACTTGACATCAATAATGCTGACTGGGAACGTTTCAAAGACTCACTCGATGACTCTCTCTCGAACTATGATGAACCGAACAATGTCCTGAAAGATAAAACCTACATTGATGACAAACTAGCTTTCTGGTATAGGTTGATAAAGGAAGCCTCAGAGCAGTATATCCCCATCAAAACATACAGAATCCTACCCTACACCAAGGAAACTGACCTCCTCAAACTGCTACAATTCCGATACAAACAGGCCATAGATCAAATTAATATTCAGGGCCCATCAAGGCATATCTTAGAATATATCCGTGACATCCAAGAATGAATCAAAATCGAATCTGTAGAACTTATTAATTCAAACTGGGACACTCTCTTGAACAAGTGTGAGATCTCCTACAAAGACCCAGGTAAATTCTGGAGAATGGTGAGGAATCTTTTAGGTTCGTCCTCAGATCCCGCAGCCTACATCATCAACAACAATGAGAAGGTCTATACTCCTCGGGATCAAGAGATCGTTTTCAGGGATTTCTGGTCGAGCATCTTTAGGATTGACCCAGTAGAAAATCGCAAGTTTGATCAGCAACACGAGCGACATGTCATGGCGGCAATCCATGATCATGCTGATCGCATAATCCCTCACGATTTTGTAGATCTTGGGAGGCTTGACGAGGACGACTCCTTCTTGAAACCTATCCAACTCCAGGATATTATTGATATCATTAATCAGTTTCGAAAAAAAGCTCCTGGCCAATCAAAAATCAATAAAACTATACTAAAAAATCTTCCCAATTCAATGCTCTCCTTTCTTTGTCATATCTTAAATGAGTCCCTAAGCATGGGCTACTGGCCAAACTTTTTCAAGAGAGCTGTACTTCCCTTTATAGGGAAAAAGGGTAAAGACCTAACCTCAGTTTCGAATTATAGACCAATATCCCTATTAGAGACCCCGGGGAAAATATTTGAAAAAATAATAAAAGTTAGGTTCGAGGAGTTCTTGGATGATAATTTACTTGTAAACAAGAATCAGTATGGGTTCACTCATGGGAAGGGGACCCAACTAGCATTAGCCAGGTTGTACGAATTCATAGCAGTTAAGAAAAATTTAGGGTGTGGATGTAACTTAATCTCACGAGATGTAAGTAGAGCCTTTGACAAGGTCTGGCATGAGGGTTTAAAATACAAACTTTTAGAAGCACAATTGCCAGATATTTTAACCAGACTGCTGTGCAACTTTTTAGATGACCGGGTTGCCATGATCAAAATTAAAGATTATATAGGGCCAGAGTTCCTCAGGGTAGTGTTCTCTCCCCCACTCTATATAACTTCTATATTAAGGACACTCCTCCACCTGCAGAAGGCTGTCTTCAGATCATATTTGCCGATGATCACACCCAAGTGATAACCCATCCTAATAAACATAAATTTTATTTACAGAGAAAGACATTCCGTGAATTAACAAAAATCAATAATTACGAAAGGAAATGGAAAATAACTACAAATACTAACAAATTCCAATTATTGTCAATAACGGTCAACAATCCTCCTCCTATAATAATAGATAACATCCGTATCCCATACACAAATAATGCAAGAATACTTGGGTGTACATTCAAACGGTCTGGCTTGCTTTCCCATGTTAAAGCAAGAATTAACATTTCCAAAGCGACTGACAGTAGGCTAAAAAGATTCAAGGGGTTATCCACTAAAACGTAACTGAGGCTCTATAAATCCCTAGTAAGACCACAACTAGAATACCCTACCGTAATATTTAGCAATATCAGCAAGTCTTCATTGAGTAAAATGCAAGCCGTTCAAAACAAAGCTCTGAGGCGAGCCTATAAGGAGGCGCCTCCCTATTTTAACAAAATACTTGATCTCCATCAACTTTCTAAGTTGGAACCCCTCAATGTTAGGTTTCACAGGCTTAGCCAAAAAACCTGGGACAAACTAGCCATTGATGATGACGACCTTTACGCAATTACAAGGACTCTTTCCAACGGACATACTCGAGATCACAACTGGTGGAGGAGACTAGATCCCAAAATCAATTGTGATCCACCCCGGCCGAGATATATCTCCACCGGTTAATTCAATTCAAATCCTTAACCATCATTAATCAATAATTCAATTAAATTCATTAATTTCACATTCATAACCCATAATCTGCCATCATATTTTTGCCTTCAAAGGGGGACATCTAACATTTAACATTCTTATTGCTACAGGGCTAGATGCGTGAACCAAAAACCTTTCCTTTCCTCCTCTATCCACTCTACCTTATTACTTAACATTGCAAGAGGGTCTGCCCCTCTCTTTTACTCTCCTCCTATACTTCTTTTTCTCACTTTTTCTTCTCCTACCCCTCCCGAGTACCTGCCTTCGGGCTATAAACTGGATTGTATCCAGGGGTACTCTTCCTTATCCTTATCCCCTATTCCCCACTTCCCTATCCCTATCCTGACCTGATCATCCTGGATAACCTCAAGTAAAGAGACTCGGGTTTTCCGAGAGTCCTGGTTCGGGTCAAGCCCTAAGAAATCGACTCCGTCGAGGATCCTTCCTCTTAGGTGTCCGATTCAGGACTATCTCTCGGTTTGGGGTTCCGAGACAGACAGGATAGAAAGAGAGTATCCTGTCACTGACGTCCCTCAGTTATCCAGCAAAACAGCAACAGGCTTTCTTTGGTCTGGTGTTGAATTCTCTCTCTCTCTCTCTCTCTCTCTCTCTCTCTCTCTCTCTCTCTCTCTCTCTCTCTCTCTCTCTCTCTCTCTCTCTCTCTCTCTCTCTCTCTCTCTTTTATTCTTTTCCTTCTTCTCCTTTTTCTCTTCCTCTACTAATAAATGTAGTAGGGGTGGGGAAATTAGTGATTATTTTATATTTTAGCATCGGGCAAGCGTTTTTCATAAGATTTCATTTAGTATTAACTATTATATTTCACTTCGTAAACATGTGTATGTATGGGACAACATTGGTCCATATCTATGAAATGAAATTATCATTGAAAGATATTATAGCGTTGGAGAAAAATCAGAACAAAATTCAAATAGGTTATTTAGCACGAATCCCTCTAAACACCGTGTGTGGATAGAGTCTGAGTGGGGAAGAGGGCGTCAAGAGGGAAAATAATTTAAGCTTTGTCCTGTAGTCTAATGATAACAATTTGTGCATTTGGGGTTTGAATTCAAAGTTATTATTTGATTTTGCTTATGTCGTTTTGTGTATAAAGCAAAAGTTAGTGAGGGTCGTGGTTTCGAAACTTGCAACAAATTATTATAAGCCAAAGCTTAGATTATAGTCAATGTTGCCAATATAGAGATTATAGTCAATGTTGCCAATATAGACCTAATCTCTCGAGGGGTTTATTCAGGGGGGATAAATAAGTAAATAAGCGAGGTGGTGTGTTATCTTCGCTATAAGAAATGTATTTAATTTTACCTCTATTATCTAATTTTACTTTACGAACGGTAGTCTTATAAACGGGTCAGACATATTCACCCAAACCTATAATGTGCAGATTCTACAACAGCAACGTATCTCAAATAATAAAAATAATGATAATAATAATAATAATAATAATAATGATGATGATGATATGGCTCTGTAGTCCCGCCTTATAACATACTAGGGCATGGCTATATGTCAGGTAGCAACAATAAATAATTGCATTAAATCTTGTAACATATAAAGGGTGTCTATCTGGCCCTAAAGTACGATTTGTGAAATTTCTCCACAGTCTCGGTGTAGTATGCATACTTCTTTATTTTATTTCTAGGCCTATAGGCTTAATAAGAATTATAAGATCAGAAATGCGAACTTCAAGTCACATATAACAGTAAGGCAAGGAGGGGCAAACTGAGTATTTATACCTTCACAATGGGTCTAAGAGAATAATAAGTAAATCTCAAAAGACTAAACTTCCGAAAGACGTTTATGAACCAAGTAATATATGATCATTAAGACTGATAATACAAATATAATAGTTTAAGGGAATAGTAGACCGCAGTCATTTATTAAAACATGTATAATCCTTTAAAATACATAAGCCTATGTGAATAATAAAACAGGCATATTCCAGTAAAACAATTAGAATAAAGAATATACTCATATCCGGATCATTAGCGAAATCTACAGAAAAGCAGCCTATACTTTATGTATTTGAGTCAAGTGTACTCTTGATTACACTATGATTTAGTCTATATTTCAGTTTGGGTCCAGTTAACCCTTCTGAGAAAGTCATGATAAATCTTTCATTCCCGTAAAGTATTTCCAGAACACATATCATTTTTATCTTTAATCAATTCTTAAAAGAGGTCTTCCTAATGACCGACATTTAGGCAACAATTGTGTGTGTGTGTGTGTGTTTTTAAGGCGATTTGTCATCCAAGTTTTTCAAAATATGTGAATTTGGTAAAAACTTTAGGGTTAATGACCAGTGACAAATCCTTTTCAACTTAGTATCGAGAGAGGTCCTGTCGGAGTAAAGCTACACAGGAGGGAAAAGTAAAGGCTGCCATAAAGGAATTGGTTGATTGGTATTAAATTGGATGGGACTAGCCAGACGAGTAACATATATCGAAACGAGACAGAATAGTGATTGAATGAAAGATACCTTTTAGAATGAGTTAAGTTTAAAACATTTTGCGCAATTCAAGACTCTTTAGCCTGATTTTTTTCACGCGAACTATAACTACATATTCTCGCGATGTATATGAATTCCGGTGAAATATTTAGAAGAAATATAGAAGTAAGCATTTTCAGTTGTTTTCAACCACAAATCAGTCTTTTAAGAATTAAAGATATATTGAATAATGACGTTATGTTTATCACGTCATTAGATTTTCCAGTTTTCCAAAAGGTACCAAAGGACTTTCCATCTGGATCGGTTTGTCTCTGACGTGGTCAGCTCTCCTCATCTTCGCGCTTTTCAATTTGCAATCAATTTCCTCGTCCCCCTCAACCGCCTAAATACTCCTTATCGTCAGAAAAAGTTATCCTCTCCTCTTGATTACGTTATTAGATTGCTTTGTTTACTCCATTCTTCTGAAACGAGTGAGACAAATAAAGGATAGAAAGGTGGTGATTAATCTTATAAAGATAATCTGATGTAGTCGCAAGGGTTGCAACGTCTTTTGCGCTATTCAAAATATAAAGATTGTATTAAAAATGGAAATATCTAATATATTCTTTATATTTTATGCAGTTAACTATTCATCATAAAATACCAATTCTCTTTGAACTATTATCTCCAATAATTCTTGTTGGTCTAAATTTTGGGGAGTTTGGCATGATAAAAAACATTCACCTTATGAAGTAGTATATTTTACATAAAAAAAAACCCTCGAATAGAAGTATATAAAAATCTTCCTTCCGGTCGAAGTCTGACCTTAAATATAAGAAAAGAAAGATGAGATTGAGGGACCCTTCTCTCAAGTGGAGAAAAGTCATACAATTCTGGAAGTTTTAAGAAAGAGGATTGTATTATATAGATATTGGGAATGAGGATCCCGGATGCAGAAGGAGGAAGAGGAAATCTGTTGTCCACACTCCTCAAAGACAATTTTCTTGATTTTTTTGTCATGGGAAATGGAACCATTTTAGAATTTCGAAAGAATATAGATGATACTGAAAGCATTGTCTGAAGGAAAATTCCGGTATAATATCTGGAACAAAGTAAATACAAGTAGTTTTGTTTAGATGCCATGCTTTGATCTTCAACGGAAACGTTAAATAATTCTATAAAAGTTCTGTGAAACCGTTTTCAATATAATATTATGTAATATAATTCCTGATTTTCAGTGGAGGTTAGTCAAATCTTCTTGGGTTTTGAAAGTGAAGCAAAATGGATCGAGTCTTCAGAGGGGTCACTTTCTCTCCATGTGTTTCATTTTAATTACTATTGCATTTTACCTTTTCGGGCTCTCGTAGAAGGCCATGATATCTCTTTAAGCGGTGAACTGTAAACATCACTTGAGGATGTTTGCAGCGCCCTTTAGGACCCTAGTTGTACCCACATTTTAACCCTCTACTTTACCTCTGTTCGAGCTTCCTCTCTTCCTTCCTGCTGCATCATCCATTAGGGATTTCTCCCTGTCGCACCTCTGCTTTGAATAACCTTCCGGCCCCAAGCCAGGACATGGGGCCCGAATTCATGAATCAAAATCCTCCAAACATTTATATAGGCAACAGACTCTTAGTCTATTGTTAGGCCAAAATTAGAGAAGCTTTAGCAGGTCCACTTCCTGTGTGATTTCAATTGGTCTCGCATCAGACTCATTTGGGCGACCAGCTCAAGTCTTCTCTTTATTATTATTATTATTATTATTATTATTATTATTATTATTATTATCATTACTTGCTAAGCTACAACCCTAGTTGGAAAAGTAGGATGCTATAAGCCCAGGTGCTCCAACAGGGAAAATAGCCCAGTGAGGAAAGGAAACAAGGAAAATATAAAATATTTTAAGAACGTTAACAACATTAAAATAAATATTTCCTATAGAAACTGTAAAAACTTTAACAAAACAAGAGGACGAGAAATCAGATAGAATAGCATGCCCGAGTATACCCTCAAGCCAGAGAACTCTAACCCAAGACAGTGGAAGACCTTGGTACAGAGGTTATGGCACTACCCAAGACTAGAGAACAATGGTTTGATTTTGGAGTGTTCATGTAAATGAACCTAATTGCCTTTAAGGATCTGTCACTCAGTCGATCCCAGAGAGTAAATCGGCAACATTCACGATTTAAGAAACAATTATTAGGAAAAGGATATTGAATCGTTAAAGTAAAACACTAAAGGGAGTGAGGAAACTTTGCGTGGTGAAACGCCATGTAGGGTCAGCATACTTTTGAGTTAGCAGTTCTTTTCGTCACGGAATATTTAGACCTATTCTTCAAATATACTATCCAACGCCGAAATGTATCAAGTTTTGACAAACATCAATATGTGTTCCTTTGCTCGAATATATGACCACGCATTGTTCTTACCGGATAAATTGAATGGGCGCCATTTATCCTCTGCCATTCCATTTGTATTTCTCTCATGTACAGTATAGACCCTCCAGCTTAAGGTTCGGAAAGTATTAGTGGAAATGCTTGTATGAAATGTGTATTCATCCTGATATATTTAAATCTAATAGTATATTTTTTATTATAGCCTGAAAGTAGGTAACAATATATTTAGCTGCATAAATGTGTATTCTAAACTACATAATCTTGAGGGTTTACAAGGCATAATTCTCTTTTCTTTTTCTCTGCTATAGAGACTAGATTGCAGGTATAAGAAGTGGATATCTTTTTATTGGTAAACCTTATTACACGAACTTTGTTACACTTCCCACACAAAATTAATGATATTGGATTCTTTGCTGATATGATTACACTTTTGTGGTGAAGATAGGTATGTATTAGGAAAATCTTTATCAAGAATTATTTTGATCGCCCTGTTCCGAATTTCCTTGCAATTGTACTGCATGTCAGTTAGGTATGAATACGTATGCTTTACTTGAATTGACATTTATTTATATATTTTTTTTTTTATTTCATTTCAGGTCAGTGGAGTTTTCAGTGGTGTTGCCTTACAATCGGTGACGTGTGGAAGGTAAGGGTGATATGAATGAATATGATATTTCGGTGCTGTTTTGAAAATATAAAATGCGATCTCAGAAATGATTATCTTGCTTTGGTATGCGATCTCAATACTTTTAATAGATAAAAAAACAAGAATAATAGAAAATCTAATGGTTCTTTCTTAGCCGTGCGCTCGCTTCGCTCGCAAAAAATAAAAACATCAAGCTGCGTATGTACCGGTAAGCGGTAATGTTGAGCTGCGTATGCTAACATCAATGATTAATTATTATTTCTTGGATAATTATTCCCGGTATGTATTTTCTTTTTTTCTTTTTAAGAAAATCTATAGTGAAGTGAAGTGAGATCGCTACTATTAGGTGAGATCGCATTCTAAAAGAAAAGCACGACTTTGAGATCACATATCAAAACAACACCGATATTTCTTGTTTAGAGTTCACAAGACGTAAATGTAATGATCAAATTCTAAATTCCAACACCAGTAGAGCGGACATTACTTCCTCTGACTTGACCTTGTTGGAGGAAATAGTATTATTGGGTTGTTTCTCCCAACGCCCTTCTTTCTGGTATTTACAATAGGAAGAACTTATATTAGTTTTATTTGTGTATTGAATATGTTAACTGTGACAGCAAAAAATTAGAATTCCAAATTAGAAACTGTCGATGTAGTATCGGGGAATAGTTTCAAATTAGTCATTCGTAACAGCTCAAGTATATGGCTTTAAATAAGGACCTTGCGATTACATAAAATTAGGAGTTCCAGTTAGCAACCACCACCAACTTAGTATAATCGGAAAGGTTCTCTTTATGACTGGTCTATTTTATGTATTAAGAACTGACATAAAAATTTATACTGCAATTCAATCCTAAGTTTTGAGGTTTGGTTCTACAGCGAAGTCGTCTTGATTTATTTATTTTCTAAAACTTACTCGATTTAATGTGATGGTGATTTCTTAGGGGATATCGAAATTGTGCTAACAATTGTGTCCAAGCTTGTCCTTCGAAAGTCGATTTACTCGAGAAAGAATATAGTATCTTTTATATTGAAAATACCAATAGCTTATTTGGGTTAAGATGAAATGGCAAAGCATATTGGATGTAATTGCTGGTGACAATTTTTAAATTCATAGTAGAAAGGTCAATTGTAGAAAATGTGTGAAATTTTGTATTCAATAACATAATACTTGTGGAATGTCTGGTTAGTTATTCCACCACGACAAGATAAGGGATTCCCACAACAAAGAGAGAGAGAGAGAGAGAGAGAGAGAGAGAGAGAGAGAGAGAGAGAGAGAGAGAGAGAGAGAGAGAGAGAGATATTAATTGGATTGCCAGAAGGAATTATTAATTAGCTTATTCATCTCTACTTACAGAAACTTTGGTCTAATTATTGAATTACTCAATCGTGTTGAAGCTACGGGAAATAATGTTTGTTTATTTTCGTTGAAATATGATCGTCCTTCTTGTGTTTATGTAAAATCTGTATCCTTATGAATAGTTAGTAGTGTTATGGTGTAAATTATCAATTCTGACTTTACTGAAAATTTGTATGATCCGCACTTGACCTCAGATAGCTGAAGAAATCCTTTATTTCATGTATAGGAAGAAAAAAAGAATATAACAGTAGCGAACAAAAGGATATGACAGAAGGAAACCCTTTTGCTATTTTATCTTCAGAAGCTAAGCGCTTTACAACACTTATGATAGATCCTTTGGGAACTTGTCTTTGTTCGATTTATCTGTATGAATAATAATCTCACTGTCGCCGTTGGATTGGTCTAGAATGTTGGAATGGTATGGAATGAAATAAATGTGAATGCGAGTCCTTTAAGGATTAATTCTCATGAGGTTATCTGAGCAAACGGATCATCCCTTTGACTCAGGTTCATTATTTCTCTGTGAATGAAATTATTTTAAAATTCCGCTTGAAAGTCTGGCATCTGCTGTATGAATAATCGTCGTTCGGGATGGGGAGAGGGGCCGGTTTTATGTTGGAGCATGATATAAGGCTAAAATATTTCAAGGTACAGTCGAAAAAGTATAAAATTCCGTGTTACACAGAATTTGGTCAATCCATTTATTCATTCATATGAGTGAACTGCTTTGTGATCTTTGTTGTTTTGTTTTCTTTACAGAATTCTTTACAGATTATGCTACTTTGTCCAAAATTTAATGCTTCGTCACGGTTGATTTGTGGTGCTAAGGCCCCCCCCCCAACCTCCCCCCCCCCCCCTCCCCCCACTCCGTTTGCTGCCCTTTCCTTCCTCCAAACATTCTGTTCCAAATCATCTTATTTTTATTTCCCTATTATTTTAATCATTGTTTTGACAGAAGTCACGTAAGGAAGAGAAACAAGTATAATTTCCTTTACTGAAGTCACAACCACAGATAACGGTTAATTGTAGAAAGTAGTCTCAAAAACAGTTTTGAAAGAATTATGGGAAACAACACTGGCAACAACATTATATTAAAAAGTATGAAAAGCATTTCGGTGCCATCAGGCAGCAAATTTTCCAAACGGGTCATGCTTTAGCCACCCATATTACAAAATATTGCTGTCATGATGATTTATATATTTTTTAAAACGCTAAAAATATTCCCTTTCATGTAATGCAAATATGTTTTCTGCACATTTATAGTGGGGAAAATAGAGCCATTCAAATGCAAATAGGAATTTAAAGCCAAAAAGGTATCGTGCGGTGACCTGTTGTTTTATAGTACCAAAAATACACGTTTCATATAGGCGGTATCATTAATGAATTTCCCATGCAGTCGAAATCATGCTCAGTACTCTAAATGATACGATTAAAGTAACCATGTTAGCGAAATACATATCATTTGCCCATCAATATCCATTTCCATTTAATAAAGTTTTATGCATTAACATTTATAAAAAATGGCATAAATATGACCATGATATTGCAGAATATTCCAGTTTTGGAAAATCAGGAGCATTTTTTGTTTTCCATTTTTAGTATTTTTTTTTTTTTGGTGGTGGTGGGGGGGGGGGATGAATTAGCCTTTTAATCAAGGCTCTGCTGCAAATACAACTGGATTTTGAAACAAAATGTTCTGACCTTATTTGATTCACTATACTCTTGCATTTGAAACGGTATGACCTTCTGATTCTCAGGATGAATTTTGTGTAGACTTTATAGTTTTTTACGAAGCTCTTATTTCCTTTCCTCACTTGGCTATTTTTCCCTATTGGAGCCCTTGGGCTTATAACATCTTGCTTTTCCAACTAGGGTTGTAGCTTGGCTGGTAATAATAATAATAATAATAATAATAATAATAATAATAATAATAGGTTGCTAGTCTAGACCATTTCCCAAACTATTAGCTGACACTGATTATGATTATTACAATTAATAATAATAATATTGATATCAATTTTAATAATAATATTAATATGATATTTAAATTAATATTAATATTAATATTAATATTAATATTAATATTAATATTAATATTATTATCAATATTAATATAAATATTAATATTAATATGAATATTAATATTAATATTAATAATAAATTTATTAT
>NC_090739.1:55009314-55014314 GCF_036898095.1 Palaemon carinicauda
TAATAATATATATTAATATTAATATTGATATGATTATATTAATATTAATATTAATATTAATGTTAATATTAATATTTTTACAAATTTTAATATTAATATTGAAAATAATATTAATATTAATATTAATACTAATATTAATATTTTTTCAGGTAGTAGGTTGTCCAGGGCACCAGCCACCCGTTGAGATACTACTGCTAGAGAGTAATGGGGTCCCTTGACTGGCCAGACATTACTACATTGGATCCTTCTCTCTGGTTACGGTTCATTTTCCCATTGCCTACATATTCACCGAATAGACTGGCCTATTCTTTACATAATCTTTTCTGTCCTCATACACCTGACAACACTGAGATTACCAAACAATTTTTCTTCTCTTAAGGGGTTAAGTACTGCACTGTAATTGTTCAGTGGGTACTTCACTCTTGATAAGGGTAGAAGAGACTCTTCAGCCATGGTAAGCAGCTCTTCTAGGAGAAGGACACTCCGAAATCAAACCATTGTTCTCTAGTCTTGGATAGTGCCATAACCTCTGTACCAAGGTCTTCCACTATCTTGGGTTAGAGTTCTCTTGCTTGAGGGTACACGCGGGCACACTATTTTATCTTATTTCTCTTCCTTTTGTTTTGTTAAAGTTATTATAGTTTATATTAGAGATGTTTATTTTAATGCTGTTACGGTTTTTGGAATATTATTTTTATTGTTTCCTTTCCTCACTGGGCTGCATTCCCTGTTAGAGCCCCCGCTTTTCCAACTAGGGTTGCAATTTAGCAAGTAATAATAATAATAATAATAATAATAATAATAATAATAATATTATATTATAATAATATTAATATTAATATTAATAATAATGTTAATATTAATATTAATATTAATATTAATATTATTATTATTATTATTAATATTAAAAATAAAATTTTTACTAATGTTAACATTAACATTGATATTAATATTAATATTAATATAACCTTATCAATAATAATATCAATATTAATATAATATTATTATTAATATTAATATTAATACTAATATTAATATTGATAATAATATTAGTTTTAATATTAATATTGATATTATTATTACTATTGATATTAATAATATTATTAATATTAATACTATTATTAATATCAATAAAAACATTAATACTAATATGATTATATGAATAATATTATTATTATTATTGATATATATAATATTAATATTGATATTCATATTCACATTAATAATAATAATAATAATAATAATAATAAAAACATCTATATTAATAATAATAATATCAATAATATTATTAATATTTTTATTGATATTATTAATATTAATAATAATATTATACTAATATTAATATTAATTTGATAATATTATATTAAAATTAGTGTTAAGAATATTAGCATTAATAATAATATTATGAATATTAATATTAATATTATTATTATTAGTAATAATATTAATATTAATAATAATATTAATATTAATAATACTATTATTAATAATATTATTATTATTTATATTATTATTAGTAATATTATTAATATTGATATTAGAAAATAAAATTAATATTATTTGTAATATTGATATCAATATTAATATTAATAATAATATTGATATTAATATTATCAATAATATTAATATTAAAATCAATATCAATATTAATATTAATAATAATAGTAATATACTAATATGAATATTAATATTAACATTAATGATTATAATATTAATATAAAATCTAATATTAATATCATTAATATCAATATTAATAATATCAATATTAATATTAATACTAATATTGTTATTAATAATAATATTAAAATTGAGATTATGAATCTTAATATTATTATTAATAATATTGACAGTAATATTAAAATAGTATTATTATTATTAATATTAATATTAATATTAAAAATATTAATATAAATGTTAATAATAGTAAATATTGACATTAATATTAAAAATAGTATGATTATTATTAATAGTAATATTAATATTAAAAACATTAATATAAATATTAATAATAATATTAATATTGACATTCATATTAATATTAATATTAATATTAATATTAATATTATTAATCATGTTATTTTTACTAGTAATAATATCAATATGATTATTAATATATATATTAAAATTAGTATTAATGATAATATTGATATTAATGAAAAATATTATTATTAAAATTAACATTTAATATTAGTATTATTATTGATATAAATAATAATATTAACATTATTAATATTATAAATATTAATACTTATAATAATATTATTAATATTATTATTATTATCAATATTAATATGAATATTAATATTATAAATATTAATATTAATACTAATATTAATATTAATATTGATAATATTGATATTAATTTTACTAAAATTGATAATAATATTATTAATATTCTTATTAAATTATGAATATTGATATCAATATTATTATTATTATTATCAATATTGATATCATTATAATTATTGATATTTATAATATTAATATTATTAAGATCAATAATATTATTATTAATATTATTAACATTAATATTAGTATTATTATTAATAATATTAATATTATCATTGATATTATTTATATTATATTAATAATGATATTGTTAATATTATTATTATTCTTAATATTGATAATAATAATGTTATTAATATTAATATTAATATTATTATTAATATTAATAGTAATAATATTAATAATATTACTGATATTAATATTTATATTATTAATATTGATATTATTATTACTAATAATAATAATATTACTCTATTATTAATATTATTAATATAAATATTAATATTTTTAATATTAATATTATTAATATAATTAATATTATTGTTATTAATATTAATAATGTTAATATTAATATTATTTATATTATTAAAATTATTATTATTGATATTAATAATATTAATTTTATTAATATTATTATTGATATTATTAATGATAGTATCAATATTGATATTATTAATGGTAATATTGATATTAATATTAATATCAATTTTAATATTAATATTAATATTAATATTGATATTAATATTAATTTTTATATTAATATTGATATCAATATTATTATTGATATTGATAATAATATTAATATTAATATTAATATTAATATTAATATTAGTATTAATATTGATTTTAATATTTTATTAAAATTATTATTATTATCATTAATATTATTATTATTATTATTATTATTATTATTATTATTATTATTATTATTATTATTATTTTATTATTATTATCATTATTATTTTTATTATTATTATCATTTTATTATTATTATTATTATTATTATTATTTTCATTGATTATTATTATCGTTATTGATATCAATATTATTAATATTGTTATTATTATTAGTATTAGTATTAATAATATTAATATTAATAATAAAATCAATATTAATATTAATATTTATATTATTAATATTGATAATATTAATATTGTTGATATTGATAATATTATTAATATTAACAATATTAACATTAATGTTATTAATATTTATATTATTATCAATACTATTATTATCAATATTTATATTATTAATATTAATATTGATATTATCAATATTGTTATTAATATTAATAATATTCATACCAATATTGATAATATCAATATAAATATCAATATTAATACAAATTTTAATAGTAATAATAATGTCAATATTAATATTAATATTAATAATAATAATAATAATAGTGATAATAATGATAATACAATAATAATAATAATGATATTGTGATAATTATTATTAATAGTATTAATGATATTGATATCAATATTAATAATAATATTGATATTAATATGATTACTAATATTAATATTATTATTAATATCAATATTAATATTGATATTAATATGATATTGATATTAATATCAATAATAATAATAATAATAAATTAATATTAATATTAATATTAATAATATTAATACTAATATTTTTATTAATATCAATATTAATATTAATAGTAATATTATTATTTATATTAATATTGATATTAATAATATCAATATTAATAATAATATTAATATTAATATTAATATCAATAATATTATTATTAATATCAATATTGATATCGATAATATTAATATTAATATTGATATTAACATTAATGTTAACATTGATATTAATATCATTATTATTATTAATATTAATATTAATATTGATATTAATATCAATATTAATATCATTATTATTAATAATAATATTAATATTACTATTAATATTAATATCATATTATCAATATTAATATTATTATTGATATTAATATTAATGTTTATATTAGTATTAATATCATTATTAATATCATTAATATAAATATTGATATCAGTATTACTATTAATATTAATACTAATAATTATTTTAATATTAAAATTGATATTATTAATATTGATATTAATATTAATAATGAATATTAATATTATCATTATTATTATTATTATTATTAATATTAATATCAATATTATTATCAATAATAATATAATTACTTTTAATATATAATATTTTTAATGTTAATATATAATATTATCATTGTTAATATTAATATCGATATTAATATTAATATTAATATCAATATTATTAACATTGATATTATTATTATCAATATTGATATTATTATTAATATTAATATTGATAATAATATCAATATTGATATTTTTATTAATATTAATATCAATATTAATAATAATCTTGATATTAATATCAATATTAATATTAGTAATATTATTGAAATTAATATTATCAATATTATTAATAATATTAATATAATCAATGATATTAATATCATTAATAGTATCAATAATCTTAATATTAATATTAAACATATTATTAATAGCAATAATAATATAATTATTAATAATACTAATAATATTAATAATATTAATATTAATATCAATAATATTGATTATATTAATATTTATCCTAATAATATCATTAATAATATTAATAACATTAATATCAATAAAATTAATAATAATATTAATCTTAATAATATTAATATT
>NC_090739.1:55019314-55096814 GCF_036898095.1 Palaemon carinicauda
TATAAATTCCAAGCAGCCGAGTAGTCGCAAATTGCCATGGCAAAACTACGTTTGGAAGCCCAAGAACGCAAAATGATTTGCGACGTAATGAGTCCGTTAGTGACATTGGGGTATGTGTAGTTGCAAGCCCAAACGATTTGTCGAAATCGCCGTCATGAGTCTGTTAAGGGAAACTCCGTAGCAAAACTTTGCTAACGCCAAAACTCAAAATAACTTGCGCCGTGATGAGTCCGTTAAAGGCGTTAAGGTGAATGGAGTTGCGAGCCCAAACGATTTCTTTGGAAATTGCCGTTGTAAGTCCATTAAGGGAAAACTCTGGTGTCACCAGTTGTGAGGTACGAGAGACAGACCATAGTCAAGCGATGCTTTATTTCTGAGACGGGCCGAATACATTAACCTGTGCGGACGGAATTGTAGTAACCCGCTAGGTAGGTGACTGACCGACCGTGAACAAGTGAGAAATGCGGGCCATTTGTGTTTTCTTGCATTGACTTAATGATTAATATAAAAGCCCATGCTTGACATATAATAAGGAATCATACATAGAAATGAAGGGCAGATGATTCTGCTCCTAAATGCATAATCAATATTTATAGGGTATTAACACAGAATATGTACAATGCTAAAAAGAGTGCTACAAGCATTGTAGGACGTTGTGCTTACAATACCTTAGGAGTAATAGTGACTTGGAATTAATTATATGCTTCGAAGGTAAAGATCCTTATCTTTAACTTATACTTTACTACACTATATCACTGCTCCCTCTATTGCGATTGTCTCAATAATTCTATAACGTAACATTCCTGTCCAGCATTTCACTGGGGTCCCTGGGACGGTGTCACGGACAAATATATCGTTTTAAACAAAGGCTAAGCAGTAAAGTAAATGCGTAGAAAGTAGGGCAGATATTACCGAGAAATCACCTTGTCTCCCTGAACCATGGGTTTTTAGGGAGCAGTTCGAGCCGCTTTCATTTTTGCTTGGTTTGATAGTATTTGATGATCCAAGCACACGTGTAATGAATCCGTTTCCATGTCAACAGGTACACCGGGGAGAGGGGACGTAGAGTGAGAACCAGTATAGTGTGGTTACGTCGACTGCTACCCATAGGCAAGACAAGCCCCAGACCCCCCAGCAATGTAGGGGAAATGAGAAAGCACAGTCTCTGCAAGAACAAGTAGTTGAGGTCGAGTCCTGCTGGTGAGTGGGCAACCCTCACTAGGCCCACCGGCTATGGCGGACGTCATTGCGCCTAAAACGTCTGATAGTTTCTATTAGTTTTATAAACTGTATCATGTAAATGTCTCCTAGTGTCCCTTCTCCCTGCGTGTGAATATCAATGTACAAGCTAAAAGTAAATACCTTTGTATTTGATTAAATCATTTAAGAGCCAGCGAGAACTTATTTAATCTTTTGTTATGCACCCTCAAGATTTAAAGTTCTGTTTCACTCGCTTTGAAGAAAATTTCTGCTCATTGTAATTGTGAAACTTAACTTTGATAATAAATCCTCTTCGAGTTTAAAAACTCGTCTGATTCATCGCCTCCGACCATGTATTATTATGTGATTTCCCACTCCCTCATGACAAAATTTGGTGGCTTTACGGTGGGATAAAGAGGATTAAAAACAAGTGTGATAATGAGCAAAAGATCGAGTGCACCAGCTACCAAAATAATAGACTTTAGACGTGATGAAGATATGAAGATGAATCACGAGAAGCAAGAAAGAGACATTTCGGGAGAAGTGGAAAGGAAAAACGCGGAAGAAAAAGAAGTTGAAGAACATAACTAAAGAAGATAAAAGACAAGAAGAAAATCCTGACGATGATGCGGAGAATAGTAGCAGCCAGGAGGAGTTTTGTGAACCAGTCACCCACGGAGGACCTGCAAGGAGGAGACCTTAGCGCCCTTCCGTTGAGACGCGAGGGCCGAAACAGACGGCGGCCAAGGGAGGAAACTGTAAGGAAACACACCAGTACTCGAGAGGATGACACAGCAATGTTCCTGTTGGAAGAGAAGACGGTACGTCCTCATATACACCTAAAATTGTTGTTGTGTTCAGTTTCCCATCGCGGGAGCAACAGCATCGAAACTAGCCGTCCAAAATGGCAACCCAGGACCATACTATGGACCCTGTCAACAGCAGTTGGAGTGTGTCTGATTACCCTAACCATAGAGGATTTCGTCAGAGCAGCAGCAGCAGCGGGTGCATTAATAGAAGTGGCACGCCCACAAAGGCCAAGGACAATCCCGAAAATTGGAAGAGGTCCCAGACAGCAACTGCAGGAAGAGGGACCCGAGGCGACCCACAGCAGTCACCCTACACATAAGTTAAGTAACGTGGTACAAAATCTGTTTTTTTATGATTGACCGATATGTTTGAGATTTTGTAAAAGTGTGTAGAGTAACGAAGCTATCATTCCATTCTCTTTATGTGATGTTAAAGTTAATGACAGAACACTAGTTTTGATTGAAGAAAGTAACAAGTCGATTAAAAGTTTTCAGTGTTAAAGCTTCGAGTAAAGGTTAACTCTTCTTTTCATGAAAGAAGAAAATCAAATTGATTTTTTTGCTGTGTGGTTAAATGAGAAATTGTTCTTTATGCTGTATGAACAATAAGTTTTCATTGCATAGTTTCTTTGGTTTGTTTAAGTTTGTTTTTTGAGACCTTTGTGGTCAAAGATGTTAAATGTGATTTTTGGAAAAGAAGTAAAGTTACATGTTGAGATAATTCTGTGTTAACAATAAACGGATTTTGAAGCGAAGCGAAAAATCTATTTTTGGGTGAGATGGCCATGTCATCCTGATGGAAGTTCCTATAAGTAGCTTCCTAAGGGATATATGTACTACAGTGATATTCCCAGAAAATTTTACCTTTAGGTATCCAGAATTCTAACTCCTGGCGCGAATATCCTTAAATTTTCTCTCAAGGATATCGCATAATATCAGAGGACGTACTCTTGACACGCCACATAGCAATCTGCACCCCTAATAGCGTTTACGCTTCGAGGGGGTGTGGCTGAATAGAAGGGGAGCCGTATCAAGGTTACTCCCGTTCTCGTACTACTATTGAGTATGACAACAGTGCTATCTCCAAGATGGCGAACATTCCTTGTAGCATTGAGCATGGTGCTACAGATACAGTACTTAGGGAGGAATAGTGTGAAGATCTTTTCTTTTTAGAAAAGATGGGTGGATCCATCAGGATGACATGGTCATCTCACCCAAAAATAGATTTTCACTTCGCTTCAAAATCCGTTTTTTGGGCTCAAGCCATGTCGTCCTGATGGAAGCATACCAGAGTATTAGTGTATCTGTGGATTTTCATCAGTGCATTAACCTTGGTACAACATTTCTATGGTCATGTGGACCAATTGAGACAAATGACGTCACAGTTATCCGTCATCATCACTAATCATAAACGATGTTAGTGCTTCCTGCCCCCTACAGGGAATAATCATTCTAGACAGTAGAAAAGGGGTCTCAAAGTTAACATATACTGTATGAACAAACATAAGCATACACTGAATATACGAACAGTCTCATAGTTTGTATATATTGCCGAATCAATATCAGTGTCTCTTATATCTATTGTTTGTGAGCATACAACTATATGAAGAATTCGGACGCAATACATTCTAATAGACATTTATTTCTAATAAATGACTAAATGAGTTAACCAGTGTTGTGACATTAAAAGATTTGGCTGCTGCTACCCAAGCTTTATTCAACTTAAACTTCAGTAGATTATTCCCTGAAACAACCATGAACATAATTAGCAGACCCCATAATAAATGTAATACAAACTATGTTAGATCCCCAAAGTAAATCTAATTAAACCAAATAGATACAAATGGAATAAACAAAAGGAAATACAAAAGAAACAGAGAATTACTGTACTTGATAAGTTGCTTTGACTGTTCCTCCATCAGGTAAGTAAACAAAGTATGAAAAGATCACCAGACAAACGGTTCAGAGTGAGGTATGAAAGAGCAAAAGGACAAAACGATATTATAACATTCTTCCCCTCTAGATATAAAATTGGTCACATCACTTCATAAGTAATCAATCCCACCCATATTGGTTCGGAGCCCTTGACACCCAGGTTGATCTACGTACTGGAGGTGATGCAGCCTCTGTTCTAATTTCAGATTCTGGGTGAAGTCCCATACCTTCTGGAAACTCTTGATGGGTTGTCGTGGGTGACACTGGAGATTGAGATGGTATGGCCTCTGGTGACAATGAAACAGAAGGTAGTTCTTGATTTTCAGAAACAGAATTATCCCTAGGGCATGGGGCCAAGTCACGTAAGGAAACCGTTGACTCTCGTCCGCTGGGATGTTTAATGTTAGCATATGCTGGGTTAGCAGATAATAGTTCAACTTCATCCACTAGGGGTTAATTTTTGCTTGTTCTGACAAACTTCCTCAATAATACCGGTCCTGACGACATAAGCCACAAAGGCAGAGAGCTCCCCGAGGATGAGCGGCGCGGAAATCCAAAAAAGCGGTCATGGGGTGTGACAATAGTTGCTGTCGACAGAAGGGATCTAAGTGAATGTATCACATCAGTGAGTACTAATTCCCAGTGCTGATCGGGAAGATTTCGAGACCTGAGTGCCAGCAGGATTGCCTTCCATACAGTACCATTGAGCCGCTCCACTTGCCCATTACCGATTGGATGAAAAGGGGTAGTTCGACTTGTTGCAACTCCCTTCTGTGCGAGATAGGTTTTGAGCTCCCTGGACATGAATGAGGTTCCTTGATCCGAATGTATATACTGAGGCATCCCACACAGGCTGAATATTTGTTCTAAGCACTTAATCACTGTAGTTGTGTTCATGTTGGGACACGGAAAAGCAAAAGGAAAACGAGAAAATTCATCAACCACAATAAGTAGATATGGGTTGCGCGAGGCCGTCAGAACTGGCCCTTTAATGTCAATGTTGAATCTCTTCATTGGTTGTGTCGCCTTGATGAGTGTTCCTTCTTGGAATTTGTAGAATCTTGGTTTCAATTCTGCACATATCCTGCAAGAAGCATAGACCTTCTTAACGTCCTCAGTGGAAAAGGGAAGATTTTTCGATCTCACAAAGTGCAACAAGCAAGTCACACCTGGATGGCACAGATTCCCATGTAGTTCAGTGAGGGTAAATGACGTAGAAACCACGGAACCGCAAAAAGCTCGGGTGAAGGCATCAGGAACCACATTCTCTTTACTGGGGCGATAATGTACTGTATAACTGAAGGCTGCGAGTTCCATCCGTCATTCCTGGATCTTATTATTCTTGACTTTAGTGCGTTTCCTGTTATCAAACATGAAGGCCACAGAACGTTGGTCTGTAACGAGATCAAAGTGTTGTCTAGCAAGAAAATTACTCCACTTACGTACAGCCTCCACGATAGCCATGGCTTCCTTCTTTACAATGTGATAGTGAATTTCACTTCTTTGTAAAGTCCTAGACATGAAGGCCACAGGCCTGCCATTCTGGTTGAGTACTGCTGAGACTGCTACTTCCGAGGCATCACATTCGACCTCAAAAGGCAAATTTTTATCCATAGAGTGTAGAATTGCTCCTTCAAGTTCTTGTTTGAGTAGTTTGAAAGCCTGCAAAGCTTCTTCATCTAAAGGAAATTTCTTTATTCTTGCCAGTGGTTGAATCTTAGCAGAAAAATTCTGTATCCATTTAGCGTAATAAGCAAACATACCCATTGCCCTCTTTAAAGATCCTTGACTAGTGGGAGGTGGTAGTTCTTGTAGAGGCCGGAGTCTTTCCATGTCAGGCTTTATTACACCATTCCCCACACAGTAGCCAAGAATATTAATGGTACGCACAGATTTAATAGTTTTAGTAGTAGCATTGAGAGTTAGGTTCCTCTTGTTGATGACCTCTAGAAAGCGCTGCACGTTCTGATCATGTTGTTCTTGAGTGTGTCCAGCAATAGTGATATTGTCCAAATATGGGAGAGCACCTTGTAAGTTTTCTTCTTTCACCAACATATCCATAGTTCGTTGGAAGGCTGCAACTCCATTGGTAACTCCGAAAGGTACTCTACAGAACTGGTACAGGCGTCCGTTGGCTTCAAAAGCTGTATACTTCTTGTCTGATTCCTTTAGTGGGACTTGGTGGTAAGCGCTTTTCAAGTCAAAAGTCAAAAATACGCAATATGTTGAGAGTTCATTAACCATGGTGTCAATCCTTGGTAATGGATAAGCATCCAGTTCTGTATACAGATTTACAGTTTGCGAATAATCAACACACATCCTTTTCTTATGCCGATTAAAGGAATCCTTAACCACAACTTGAGCTCTCCATGGTGATATGCTATCCTCAATAACACCCTCAGCCAAGAGACAACTAGTCACCGCTTCAATGAATTCTTTGTCATCTTTACAGTAATGTCTTGATTTAGTGACAATAGGCTTACAATTAGGTAACAAATGCTGGAAGATAGAAGGCTCATCCACAGCAGCGGCTGCCAACAAACAGTAGGGGTTAGCACCAGATAAGTTGAGCGCTGGTTTCGGCCCACCGTATTCAATAGTCACTTTCTGATGCTGCTCTTGGAAGTCCTGACCAAGTAATACTCCTGAACATAAATCCTTCATTACTGCTAGACGTGTGGATGGATAAGTTTCTCCATTAAGATGAAGAGTCAAGTCTACATTGACATAACCTGGAGAGTTTGTATGCAAAGATTTCTGTGGTAAAGCGACTTCTTTATCAGTGGGATGTACAGTATTGGTAGCTTCAATTCCCACGCTACATCTTCATCTATATAACTGTCATCACTGCATGAGTCGACAAGGGCTGTCAACTTCCGTCCTTTAATTGTTGTCGAGGTACTGCCCAATAGAGGCTCTGAGGAAAAGAGGTACCAGCATTAGCTGCAAGAACAGATGACTGTGAGGGATCAAATACTGTAGCTGTTGTAGATTTACCTCCATATGTAGATTTAGACAGGCACGCTTTTGCAAAGTGCCCCTTCTTGCCACATCTATTGCAAATAGAATCCCAAGCTGGACAGTGTGCACGAATATGATAGGGACCTCCACAAAAAAAGCACTTTCTCTTCATGGACAGAGTAGTCGCTAATACTTGAGTTCCAGCAGTTACCTCACAGCTCTCAGACGTTGGTCCACTCTTCACATGATCATCTGTAATAAGTGCATGATCCGATGTAACCACAGCAGCAGTATGCCCAACATGAGGAAGCATGTGACCGTAAAAACTAGCATTATGTTGGGCTAGGTCTAAAGAGTAAGCCTGGTCATAAGCTGCCTGTAAGTCAGAGTTTTATTTTCAAGAAGACGTTGCCGAATCATAGGTGAGGCCAGGCCATTTATAAAAGCATCCCTGATCAACTCCTCTCTGTATTGTTCTGCACTAACTGACTTTAAATTACAGTCCTTACCTAATTTACACAATTCTCTCAGAAACTCATCCAAAGTTTCCCCTGCCTTTTGTTGGCGAGTAGCAAGTAAATGTCTGGTGATTATTTCATTAGGTGCCTTAACATATAACTTTTCCAACGTGGAAATGGCAGTATCATAATCCACACACTCCTCAATGTATTCATACACATTATGACTGACATAGTTCACGAGTGTCCTTAATTTATTTGGTGCCCTTTCACCACATTCTTGAATAAAGTTGGAAAACGTCTTGTGCCAATGCCGCCATTCCTTTGCTGCAGAAGGGAGGCTAGGGTTCAGATCCAAACGGGCAGGCTTCAATAGTTTCTCCATAGTATAAGTTGAATAAATTGTTGTGACATTAAAAGACTTGGCTGCTGCTACCCAAGCTTTATTCAACTTAAACTTCAGTAGATTATTCCCTGAAACAACCATGAACATAATTAGCAGACCCCATAATAAATGTAATACAAACTATGTTAGATCCTCAAAGTAAATCTAATTAAACCAAATAGATACAAATGGAATAAACAAAAGGAAATACAAAAGATACAGAGAATTACTTGATAAGTTGCTTTGACTGTTCCTCCATCAGGTAAGTAAACAAAGTATGAAAAGATCACCAGACAAACGGTTCAGAGTGAGGTATGAAAGAGCAAAAGGACAAAACAATATTATAACAACCAGTAAAACGAATGTAGCATGACAATGGAATTATACATGTAACGAATACAGAGACTATATTTCTTTCTTGAAAGGGAAAGAAATGATGAGTGCCACTCTCAGAATGAAGAAAATTTTTATAATAAAATTTCTCTTCATGATCTCTGTACCGGTTACATTTTATCGACACTGTGTACTACGTACACACAGCACTAGTGTAAGCTGTATAATTCCACACCTGGGATTTTGAACAGAATTAGTGTCTCCATGGTAACACTCATTTAAAGGAGGTCACCCTAAAGGTGATGACCCCTTCTCCCTTTAATTGACAGTCCCAGTCAATTAGCTGTTCATCGCAGAATTAGACGGCAAGTTTTAAAACACTGCCTGCCGCCACCACATAATGCTTCAGTTCATGGACCTGCTTAGCATAGTGTTTGTAGAACACTCTGGATGATTTCCATCCAGTATATGAGCGAAGTCGCTCGAAGTCCATATACTGAAAAAAGTTAATTGATGAAGCAATTTTTCTCAGATCATGACCTGCGGGAGTACTGTCAGGATCCACTCTACGAATAAAGTAAGTGAGCTTCGCCCTCAGTTGTTTCAGGGATAAGTTTGATCCAGAGGTTTCTCCTTTAAAGAGCTGTCCTCCCCTGAAGTCTGAAGTTCTACAAAGATAGACCTTTAGACACTCTACAGGACATAGAGACATCTTCCTCCAGAGGGCAGATTCTCCAGGGACCCCACCTCTTAGTGGGTAGCTCGTTCTTAGCAAGGAAGGTTGGATCAGGGAAAAGATTCAGATCTCCCGCTTCTGTGAACTGAATGTGGCCCTTATCTCTAGATAGGGCCACTTTTTCACTAACTCTAGCCCCGGAGGCTATAGCGAACAGAAAAATAACCCTTTGGGTTATATCTTTAAGGGAACAATCTTCATTGTTCACCGATGAGGCATAATGTAGGACCTTGTCCAAAGACCAAGAGATGGGCTTTGGTGGTGCTGCAGGCCTAAGCCTTGCACATGCCTTCGGAATCTTATTAAAGATTTCATTTGCCAGATCCACTTGAAAGGCATATAGAAGAGGTCTAGTCAAGACTGACTTGCACGTAGTCATCGTGTTGGCCGCCAGACCTTGATTATGAAGGTGGACAAAGAAGGACAGACAGAAGTTCATTGAAATTTCTTTCGGTCATTTTGCTTTCACGAACGCAATCCACTTTTTCCATGAAGACTCATATTGTCTTCTAGTTGGCTTAGACTTGTATTCTTCTAAGAAATCTATATTGCCTTCTGAGATCCCAAATCTTTTTCTAACCGCTAGGGCAAGAAAATCATGCCATGAAGGGTTCGGGTTCTCTATGATAAAACGAAGGCAATCAATTTCTGAACCTTTTGAAATAGACCTAGGTTCAGAACTAGGGCCAGCCTCAGCTTCAGTTCCTTCATTAAGGAGGACAGATTGCTCTTGGGCTACTTGGGAGCCAATAGAGCTACTCCCCCTTGGAAGTATCTGAGCCTGTTGAGGACCTTCAGCAGGTGATTGGATGGGATGAACGGGAATACCTGAGTCCATCCCTTCCATACTAGAGACATGCTGTCTATAAACTCCACTAGAGGATCCTCGTATGGGGCTACACATCAAGGTAGTTTCTTGAAGACGCTCGTGATGAAGAGGTCGATCTGCAGTTCCGGGACTTGTTCCCATCTGGGAGGGAATAGGTCTGCGTCCATGGACCATTCCAACTCTATCAGCTTGAACCGAAATAGAGCATCCACTGTCACATTGTGCATCAATTGTATATGAACTGCTGACAGGTGCCATCCCTTTAAGAAAGGGATGGTTAACTTCACCTAGACTGTATGAGACGTTGCTTAGCATTGTCGATTGCGACGTCTCATTATCGCTTCGGTGTCCCAGATCAGTCCTAGGAAGTCTGATATGTGTGGAGAGAGCTTCCCCACTCATGACAGGACCAGCATATTCTTGGGACTTTCGGGCTTTGACTTTTGTTAGAGATGCGATTAAAGAGGGACCGATATCGGTCTTTTTAGATCTCTTCAAGTGTTTGATGCGTATTTTCTCCAGGCTCTTGACGCATCTTTCCGCAGTGCTCTTAGCACTAGGTCTGTCACTATTGCGAACTGGGGAGAGTTCAGAGCTTCTCCCTGTTAGCGTCTTGGAAATCTGACTGATTACCTGAGTCTCTTGACCGACCTTGCGATCTCCTTTTATATTCCCAAGGGAAAGGAGAGTTGATGTGACCACAGGCTTCAATGGTTTTTCAGCCATTGAAACCTTTGAGCTGGAGAGAATCGAGACTTCTAGAAGCTTATCTTGCATCCGCGATGTCCCGGGAACCGGGTCATTTCCTTGGATGTACATAGACCAGCCACTTCAGGTGCTGCCCACCCCAGCCTCTCGTCCAGGTACATTGTTGCCTGAACCATTTCTAGGCTTGGTTTTTACATGACTAAGTCTGCCAATCCTATGAAGATATTTAGGACTGTGTCTAGTCCGACACGTATCTTTCCTAGGATGTGCGTTACTATCTGTAACTTGAATTCTAGATAGGAGGGAAGGGGGTGATTGACTGGAAGTTGCCAACGGACACCTTTCAGGTCTGACAAGACTAAGAACACCCCTTTTTAAAACAAGGTCCATATGTTCAGAAGGATTAACATTCTGAACTTGCTGTTTTATATGAACTTGTTGAGTGGCGACAAGTTCAGAATGACTCCGAGATTTCTTGAGTCCTTCTCGTGAACACAAAACAGCCTTCCCATGGAACTCGATGGACTATAGTTTCCTTACCACCTGTATGCTCTAGAGCTCTCAGATATACTCCTCCAGGAGGGTTTTGGATTGTAGGAGAAGGTAAGGATATGATGGTGGAGACATTTCTGTTTCCCATCATAGTCCCATCTTGATTAGGCCTTGGACCCAAGGATCGAAGGTCCGACGATCCTGAAGGAGCCTCCCTCCTACCAGAAGCATCTTCATGCTTCGAATAATCAGTAGGTTTAAAAGTTTGACCACCTGCCTGTGGCACCGTGGTCACTGGAACTGTGGGATGTTGTTGAACAGCCCGGATATTTCCAGCTTTTCCCGTATTCTTTTTAGGTTGGGGTCCCACAACCATGGAAGATTTTCTGTTTGAAAGGATGCCCCACTTTTGGAGAAGACTTATGTTCTCCATGGTGGCGCTCTTAATCACTTTCCTAACTACCTCGTCTAGGAAGAGGTCTTTACCCCAGATGTTGGAAAATATTAGCTTCCTTGTTTCGTGTTTCACTATTGCAGTAGCGAACACAAACTCTCTACATGCTCTCCTAGCCTTCATAAAGGCGTACAGGTCCTTCACTAAGGCTGCCATATGCATTTTGGCTAGGACCATGAGCATGTCTGGGGTATTTTGATAGGTTGAACACAACTCTATGTAGTTTTGTAGAGAAAGGAAGGCTGCAAGTCTCTCCTTTGTCTCTTGTTCATTATACAAGAGAAACTCGGATAGTTTAGGGAGACGTTCGTTAAATTGTCGACTGGCGGCAGCCGCATCTAATCTTCCTACTGAGAAAGTTAAATGGACTTCCTTCCAGTCCTTCTCCTGTCTGGGGAAGGCTGGTGACAGAGGCTTGAACTCCTCGAGTGCAGGACATGGCCTACCCGCCTCCACTGCCTTGGCAACAGATTTAAATGCCTTCCCTATAAAAGGTAATGAGATTGAAGCAGGAGCAAGAAAGAAAGGGTGCCTGTTATCCAGTGAGAATGCCTTAAACTCTGAGTAACCCGCCTTTTTCAGGCTACTTGACAGGATAGCCTGTGCCTTATCATGGTCGAGAATCATGACCTCCTTCGATTCCATTCCTTTTCTTGACTTTGGTTCATACCTCAGTTGAACAAAACAATTAGGGAAAGCATCAAAGCTTGGCCAAAATTGGATTTTGTCCAAAGGAACAGCACCCATCTTCTCCGAGATGTAGAGTTTGCTATTTAAAATCGGCATCAGCTCTGCAAACCTCCAGGAATTGGTTTTGGAGCATGTCGGTAGGTCTTGATCCATGGGTCATTTGAATGACCCTTGGGAAGCGACAAGAGAAGCTTTGCGAGGCTCTATCTTGCATTTTACTTCCTGCATTTCGTTTTATTTACGAAAGCTCTCTATTAGATTATTCGCTTGGGCACATAATTGTTCCATTCTATCTAATAGAGGGGTAGAATACGAAGATGTCGACGTCAATGGCTCTACAGCCGGCATAGGCGGAGGCAATTCCGACACGACATTTTCCCCTTCTACCCCCGAGCACTTCCTGCCCTCCTTCTCAATGGCTATCTGGCCGTCGGGGGATGTAATTGGTGCCTGAGGCACCACTATTTCCTTATTTGCCTTCGGAAATAGTAGCTTACGCATCCTATCATTACGTAGGTAAGGTCCCGGAGAGATTTTCTGGAAGCCTCTCACTCAGTTGCGTAATTTGTATTGAGCTGTATCCCTAGTCTCTATAGGCTTGGGATTCTCGAAACCTTCAGACATTAATGTCCAACATATATTGCAAACCTGCAGGTTCCAATAATGTAGGGATTCGGAAATAATATTGCAGGGGGCATGAAACCTGCAAGTATTATGACCGTAAAAATACTTACTCTTGGCCTTGCAGAAGACTGCAGCACAAGTCATCTGGTGTTCCTCCTGTAAAGAAAGGAAAACAGAATGAGTATATAATGGATTATCTCACTGATAATCAACATGCAAAAGTCATCTTTTAACAGAATAGCTTAGGATAGTAAGCTATAAAGGGATAGTAGGAGATACATACTTGTGTACCCCTTGCAAGCAAATGCTGTTACCTCCCCTCAGTATTAACTATAGGGAGATTCTTCTATCAAGGAACTCCAACTAAAAGGGCTCTTACCCCTAGGGGCAGAGAAGTAGAAATTCACTGTTCCTTTTTATTCTCAACACTGGGGTCAGGATGACTGATTCTTAATCAGAAAATTGAAGAAATACTATTCTTTCAATATAGAAGCGGTACCAGCAGAAGCTCGCACAAGGGTACCCAAGCTATGTTAGAAATAACTACTGTATAATCATACTGTAGTTCTCTATTTGCAGTATATATATATATATATATATATATATATATATATATATATATATATATATATATGTGTGTGTGTGTGTGTGTGTGTGTGTGTGTATATATATATATATATATATATATATATATATATATATATATATATATATATATATATTGCAAATTACTGGCTACTGTACAATTATATATTCTAGTTCAGCCAGTATGCAGCCTTTGTAGCAAGCATTTGACAGCGCGGTCCAGCTGGCATGACGCCAACTGGACTAGGGAAAAATAAAGACATATATTTGTGTATCCCACCCAACCTATTTGCCGTGGCCTTCCTTACAATATTAAATCATAGAGTTTCGTGATCAGGGAGACTCAAGGATAAAGGCTCTACCCTTTAAGGGTTAGGAATGTAACACCCTGGTGTACCGGTTTCAAATTACCCCCTCCAAATCTTACCCCCCCCCCCCCCCGGTAGTTTGAAACCGGATTCAGACTACCGGGGGGTAACTTGAAACCGGTTTCAAGCTACCCCCGGGGGTAATTTGAAACCGGTTTTAAGCTACCCCCCTGGTTTCAAACTAACCCCTCGTTTTTTTCGCAGGATCTCATCATTTATGAATATTACTAAATTACTTTTGATCAGGGTCAACACAATCATTAGGTTATATGTATATACATGTACTGTGTCACCTATTAGTATCGTTTGTTAATATCTAACCTTTATCAGTTTTGTTTATATCTTAGCTAATAAATGTCGGAAATTCCGTTACCAGTCATGGGCGCATATTTTTCCGAGACAGGGAGACGAGGTGGAATTTGATTTTGACGGTTATTTTTTCCATCATTTGAAATATTTCATAATTATAGTGCAAGCAAATATTATATAAGGTATAATCAACATATTGATCATAAGTATATATGCATACACACACACACACACACACACACACATATATATATATATATATATATATATATATATATATATATATATATATATATATATATACATATATATACATATATATATATATATATGTATGTATATATATGTATATGTATATGTATATATATATATATATATATATATATATATATATATATGTATATATATATATATATATATATATATATTGTATATGTGTGTCTGTATATATGTATATATATATATATATATATATATACATATATATATATATATATATATATATATATATGTATATATATATATATATATATATATATATATATATACATATATTTGTATGTATGTTGTAAATACTATATCATTCATGATATCTGTAAATAATTGACACTTTTAATAAAGCAAGATTATAAGCAATTATAACAGTTTTAATAAAACAAGATACAGTACATGCTGTTTGCTTCTACTGTACTTACATTGGTTGTTTGTATACGAAAACACCTGGACTACGGTAAAGTCGTTACACTTTATAGCCCTCTATGGATGACATTGAACACAACTTGTGTTAATCTCACAACTATTGTTACTGATTTTAGCCTAAAGGCAGGCAGCTGTGTGTTATCATGGGTTAAATCAAATCCTATTTAAACCATCTTCCAGAGCAGTAAGTGATGGATTCGTGTATGGATTTTTTTCTCAGTTGTTGATCTGGAAATGGAAAATTATTGAAAAACTGAGTGATAAAATATTTAAGAATTTTACCTGAAATGTATCGTAAAGAAAAAAAAAGACCTCGCAACATAGTCACCTGTACATTTCCATGCGGTTTATATAAGACTTCTGCCCCTTTGTTATAGCTCCATTCTTTCTTATTACTCATTTCATCAAATGACAAAACAGCAATACCTATTAATCGAGACTTCATGCCCTATTTAAAGTCGTCTGGTTTAAATTGAATCGAGCTAACAGTAGCTTACACAACGTTAATTCTGTCTTCACGACAACATGTGTGTTGGTAATTTATATTTGAGCTTTTATTTTTCACGTGCATAGCATCCAAATACTATGAAGTTACTATGCATTATCACTGACAATATATGAATAAACAAAAAGATATATAGACACAAGGAGTTCTATTGTAATATTGCATCTATGGGTACAGTCAAACCATTTTAAGAGCAAACTCGGAGCCCAATAGCGGCATTGCCAGTTCTCTTGGGTCTTTTTCAAAGCACACCTGGCTTGACCGCTTTAATATATGGGCGAGCCAAGAAAAGGAGAAAAGGGTCAGCTAATAAGTCATTCACCCGGATTTGAACGGTCTAAGAATATAATCTTTTAATTTGATACTCTCTCCAAATTGTTTCCTTCGCTCTTTTTGTTTGCAACCACGTGGTGACAAATCGAAACTCTTAAATATAACAAAGAGCAAAATTGTTATAAAACGATTATCATACTAACAGAAATAATCTTAATTTTTATATCAAATGAATTCAGTTCTCAATTCTGATTGATTATTAAAAGACAGGATTCTTTACAAAGGATTTAATTAACTATGTTTAATGTGGTACATTTACATAGGTGATTTTATTGTTTTAGAATTTATTTAATTAATCGAAAAAAAATTTCTACAACAAAGGTTGTGTTAGCAAACGTGGTTATGATGACTTCGTCAGATGAAGTTAGTACTACCACAAAAGATTCAACGAATTAGTTAATTCAGACCATTTCCATGTCTTCCTTTATAATGTTATCAGGATGCTTAATACCCTTGACACAATTTTACTTGCAAATCTGAAACAAAGTCGTTTTTGATATGTTGGTTGCATCTGTGACACGTTTGATTGTTTGGTCAATTCCAAATTTAACAATTTCATTATCATTTTCCCATTTAAAAAGCTGATAAACATTGTATGCCCTTTTTCTTTCTTCTGGGCGAAAAACACCACGCTGAGAACTTACCATGGTTTTTACGGAAGCCTATTGTGCAAGACAGTGAATGAGGAAGCTAATCTTCATGCATTTAATAGGATTTGACCAAAGGTTTTAGTGAACTGACCCAGTGAAGATGTGGCACCGTGTATGCCATATCTCCTAGTTTGTCATTTTGCTTCCCTTGTCTTAGAGAACCGAAAGCATTGGGATTAACGAGAATCGGCACCGCCGCAAATGAGTTTTGGTGATTGACACCTTAAGCTGCGCGTTGGCTGCCCTTGTTCAAAAGATGTGTGAGTGTATATATATATATATATATATATATATATATATATATATATATATATATATATATATATATATATATATATATATATATATATATATGCATTTGTTTAGATAATGAAATAATCAACACCATTTATTCTGAGTGATTTTTGTGTCAATTTCTCCAAGCATATTGCCGCCCGAAGCTCATGCACCTAAAGCAAATGAATGGAATCTATTGGAGATAACAAAAAAAAAAAAAAGGAGAAAAAAAATCTCGACAATCACGCGGACACTGAAATAAAATGAAGTTTTACCTCACCGTTATCACTAAACCTTAAATGACAGTCTGTAACTTCAAATATTGTGTATTAGTGAATTATATGACACGTTAGGTCTTAAATACGAAAATATCAACAATCACACGAACACTGAAATCAAATAAAATTTTACCTCGCCTTTATCACAAAACCTTAAATTACAGTCTGTGACTTTTAACGTGTCATATAATTCACTAATACACAATATTTGGTCTTAAATACAAAATTAAACTACTTTTCCTACTGCTGCGAAGCTAGCAATAAATGCATGATACATATTTGCGATGTCACATGAATTATTTATCATTCTGATGAGGGGGTAACTTGAAAACAGAGGGGGTAACTTGAAACCAGTTTCAAACTAACCCCCCCCCCCCGGTAATCTGAAACTGGTTTCAAGTTACCGGTGGGGTAGTTTGAAACTGGGGGTAACTTGAAACCTTTACACCGGCCTTGAAAATATCTAATATTGTAGGGTAATCCAAAAACTTATTTTTGGGCTCAAGCCATGGCGTCCTGATGGAAGGTTCCTGTTTGGTAGCTTCCTTGGGTATAAGACTACTAAGATATTCCCAGAGAATTTAACCACAGGTTATCACAGAATTCTAACTTCTGGAGCGAGTATCTCAAAGGTTTCCCTTTAAGACATCGTAATACAACAGGGGACACGCATGTCTGGTCGTGCCACATAGCTATCTCCACCCCGAACAGAGTTAACGCTTCGGTGTGTAAGGGCTGAGAATAGCTGGGAGCCGTTCCACAGCTAATCTCACTCGTGGCTACTACTGATACTCGAGACGTAAACAAACGGACGCCATTGCTCTAATGACGTCACGAGCGTCTTTATCCTTTGTTTAGTAGCTGCCCTACTGAGACGGATTTTCCCTTGTGTGAACTTTATCGTTTTGCATCTTCGCTATGTCGTTACCTTCAGCCTCGCCTTCTTCTGGAAAGTTGAGTACAAGGTTCCAGTATTGTTTAATTAAGCTCTGGCCGTAAAGTAAATATTATTTCGCGAAATAATTGATGTTTTGTGGCGGAGCTGTGCCTCTACCGGACCCGCCATTTTATGGCGTCGTTGTTGTTTTGCATGTCTCATTTAGTTAGCCACAACAACGCTTCCGGCATTATATACTAATCGAATACATTAGTTTATTTAGTCTTCATAGCTAGGAACTTTTATATCGTGTTAGACGCTTTTTATCGGTCATCGATTGACCTCATACCAGTCGGCTACTATAGCCCCCAGGCCAGGAGCCTATATACAAGTGTTCATGCATGATTTATCAGTGATCCTAGACTAAGTTATGAAGATAGTGGCATTATTATTTTACAATACTTTTGACTAGTGATGCAAATGTTTTCGCCTTCAGGGACCATATAGGGGATAGGCTAGTCAGTGATTCTTTCTAGCCTAACCTAACCTTAGGACCCCTATATGCTTCCTTCATCCCCTGCCTTGGCACTCCCTCTATTTAGCCTTGATCCCTTTTCTGAGTAAAGGGATTTATTGTCTAATAGAGTATTATATCGCCTCTCAGTCCTCCCTAAAGGAATGAACCCCCTTTAGGATTGCGTCTGAGAGTGAGGTTAGGCTAGCCTACCTCTATGGCTAGGATAGTCTACGACTTTCCTGCGATAGCGATACGTCTTCTTCCTTGCCTAGTTCAGGACTTTTAGCCCTGATCTAGGCCGGGTTAGGAAGGTTTCTCTGTTCCATGCTGAAACTGTACTCTTGCACCGTTTTTAGCCGATCAGCCTAATCTTAGGTTAGGGAGTGTCCTCCCTTCCCTTTGTGGCCGCTCTGGTACAGAAACCCTTCCTGGGAAGACCCCTCTCTTCTCCCTCCCCACCTATCTCTTGTATAGCCTAGCCTATGCTTAGGTTAGTTTATACTCATCTGTCCCCTGTCCTACAATTCCTCCTTAGGGTGGAAGAGTAGGGCTACCCGAGCTTCCCTGTGCTGTCCGCTCTGGTACATATACCTTCATAGTGTCCTATAAGGTTAGTTACTAGTGTAGCTCTGCATAGGGGAGTCTCCCCCCCCCCCCTCTTGGGTGTTCCCTAGCCCTCCCTTGGGCTACCTGCTCCCGGTCCCTAGTGACCCCTGCTTATGGATGCTAGAGCCTGTCTCTATCATGGGTACACCCCCTCAGGGAGGGGGAGGGATGTCTGGAACCCTGACGGTACTTCCTGCATCCCTTCCTCCCTCCCCCTGTCTCTCTTTCTATCCGGGTGCCGGTCTCTTGCCGCCTCTACTGCCGGCAATACCTGCCTCCATCTTGGTGACTTCCCTACCCTTGCCCCCAGCCCCCCGTGTACCGAGGGACTGCCGGCTGCCGCCGGCTGCTACCGGCGGCTCTCCTACTCCTATCTATTCGTCCGCTTGCCGGTCGATCTCCGGAGTGCCGGCATATACTGCCGGCAACCCGATACTACCTGTACCATCCTTACCCCAGTCACCAATCCGGCATCCTCCGGCTGCCGGAGCCGCCGCTCCCTGCCGGCGTGCCGCCGTTGTGCCGGCGGCCGCCATCCTGGTATCTAACTGACTTTGAAAATTGTCTGTTCTAATGCCAGAATCTATGCTGGAGCGAGCTCCGGCGTGCCGGCGGCTGCCGGATGCCCCGGAGGCGTCAAGAATACTTGCACCCCCTCTCTGTAGCTATCATAAGACTAGATAGCCCTGCCTTGCAAATAGATAAGCTGCTTTGCTTCTAAGATCAGTACCTAGTACTGCTCTATTAGTGATCATGCTGTCTCTTTGCATTCTTCTATTTCCAGCATGCTATGTGCATCTTAGCGCGGCTGGTTGCCAGAAGCAGTTACCCTTAATGAGGCCTTCTGGCTCTTATCTGGGAACCGAATGAATTCGATCCCAACCTTGTCCTTGGCTTTCCATGGAGTTCCAATATAATGGGAATCCTAGGAAACTATATCCAATGATCTCGGTCATTTGGATTATCCCAGGACCAAGCCTATGGTAACCAGCCGGGCGAGATGCATGGAGCGCGTCTCCTTTACTGTTTCATTCTCTATGCATCACACCTTCCTTAAGTTAAAATTAATGATTAATATTAACTTAAATTAAGAGCCATTCCTATGGCTCCCCCATACTCATTTTCTCTTTCTTCCACAGGAGGAGCAGATGAAGTGCGATTTCGCCTACTGTGCTGTGAAACGCTCCCAGTTTTACGGACATACGGCGTGCAGGACTCACGCCCCTTGCTCAGACAAGAAAGGGGATTGGAAGTTCTGGAATCCACTGGAATGTACGGTCTGCCAGGCCTACCTAGTTGAGGCCTTCCATAACCCTCCCTCAGCGGAGGTTAGAGACATTGCTCGTGAGAAACTGCGCAAGTGGGTGCGTGGTTTTCAGAGAAATGCTACTGGACCGTACCTGGCCACCGAAGAACTGAGGTCCCTGTTGTTCCCTAAGGCCTCCCCTGACTCAGTGGTTCCAAAGGAAGCAATCCCCACTGTCCAAATTTCAGTGGAACCTGATGTGGTCATGGCTCAGTCCATGCACGAGTGCCGTTTGGATTCCGAGGATGATGAACGGATCTCCGACGTCTCGGAAGACACGGAGAAGACGCTTATGGCTCAAGGAGCCGAAGAGGACGAAGACAAGGTGGAATACACCGAGTCGGAGATTGGAGCTACTCCCTCGTCCATCCCTCCGCCTACTCCTACACCGACGGAATTGTCCCTTCCGTCTACCTCCTCGACCCCGGATCTTTCCTCTTCCACCCAAGAACTGATCCGACTGATTAGAGCTGTCATGGACGACAGACTGAAGGAGAACCAGGAGTCCATCAGGTCTATGATTGGATCCAGAGACACGAAGAAGATCTCGGTCAAGGATCTCCCAGCTTGCTCTCATGCCAACCCGTGGAGGTATGCAGAGCATATGGTTATTGCGACCGGCAGGATCTTTGTTAGTGACAAGATCGGCACGGTCCCGTTGGAAGATGTGGAGTTCTTCCCAAGCTTCGAGGCCTACCCGGACTGTTACGTCCGACTTCGTTCCGAACCTGCCTCGAAGGAGGAGACCGAACCTAAAGAAGAGATAGTGTTCGATCTCGCAAAGGCCCAGGCTATGCTAGCCTCCGCATTTAAGAGCAGGGGCTTTACCTGCTCTAAGCTTCCTGCCTTGAGCAAGAAGCATCCTACCTATGTCGCACCTGACACTGCGATTCTTCCATTCTTGGAAAAGGCCTTAGCTGCATGCCTTAAAGCGGCGGAAGAAGGGAAACCCTGCCCTGCACTGGAGGAGTGCAGACCCTTCTCCATCGTGACACCCCCTGACACTAGGCAATGGAAAGATGTCCAACATACTTTCGTCGTGGGTAGGCTCGATCCTGACGTCGCCGGACGTCAGTTTAATGAAGACCTCCCTAAGCTCAACGACCACCTCCTTCGCCGGGAACAAGACACGAAGGAGAGGCTTGCAGCTTCGCTTTCTCATCAAGTCCAACTTGAAGTAATGGCCTGTGACACAGCAGTACCCGATCACTACATGGTACTGGCCAAATCCCACTTACTCACGGTAATGAAGGACTTGTACCATTTCATAAAGGCTCGTAGAGCCTGTCGTGAATTCGTGTTTGTCGGTGCCACCGTGAAACACGAACCCCGGAGGCTGATTTCCTCCAACATCTGGGGAAAGCACCTGTTTCCTTCTGACCTTGTCAAGGAAATAACTGACAGAGCCGCCACGGAGAATAGGAACCTTCTCCACAAGTGGGGCATGTCCAGAAAAAGGAAAACCTCTCAGGACGATGGACCTCAGCCTAAGAGGAAACCTCAGAAGCCGAAACCCCAGCAACGTCAACAACGACGTCAGTTTCCGGGACCCGCTACCTCCCAAGTGGTTGCCCAACCACAACAGACCTTTCAATTGGTCCCCCAACCGGTGTTGTCACAGTCACCGGTCTTCACCCCTGCCTTTGAGCAGCCATCCACTACCTTTCATGCCAGAGGTAGAGGCTCGTCCAGGGGTGCAAGCAGAGACGCCTCTCGTCGTCCCTCCAGAGGTAGAGGAGGAAAGGGAGCTAGCGGCCGAGGCAACAAGTCCTCGGGACACCAGAAGCAATGAAGTGCTTCCGGTGGGAGGAAGACTCCGCCAATTCCAGGATCGTTGGACCTTCGATCCTTGGGCACACAGCATCATCAAGAACGGTCTAGGCTGGAGTTGGGTGCAACCACCCCCAATCTTCCAGCGGTTCTTTCAACCATCAACCCCCATTCTGGAAGAATATGTTCTAGACCTCTTGAACAAGAAGGTGATAAGGAAGGTAAAGTCCACCAGGTTCCAAGGGAGACTGTTTTGCGTTCCCAAGAAGGACTCAGACAAGCTCAGAGTCATTCTGGACTTATCCCCCCTCAACAAGTTCATAGAGAACAACAAATTCAAGATGCTGACGCTTCAACAAATAAGGACCCTTCTGCCTCAAGGTTCCTACACGGTCTCTATAGACCTGGCGGATGCCTATTGGCACATTCCAATGAACCATCACGCTTCCTCCTACCTAGGATTTCGACTCCAAAGGAAAAGCTACGCCTTCCGGGCCATGCCATTCGGCCTCAATGTGGCCCCTCGGATCTTCACAAAGCTGGCGGATGCCATAGTACAACAGCTCCGCCTAAGAAACGTCCAGGTGATGGCCTACCTCGACGACTGGCTAGTCTGGGCTCCCTCGCCCGAAGAGTGTACAAAGTCTTGCGACGAAGTTACCCAGTACCTAGAACACCTGGGATTCAAGATCAACGAGAAGAAATCTCGCCTCTCTCCGGCTCAGAAGTTTCAGTGGTTGGGAATCCACTGGAATCTTCAGTCACACCGCCTTTCCATCCCCCAGAAGAAAAGGAAGGAAATAGCAGGGTCTGTCAAGCGACTACTGAAATCCAAACGCATTTCAAGACGACAGCAGGAACGAGTTCTAGGCTCTCTACAATTCGCCTCAGTGACAAACCCAGTGCTTCGTGCACAGCTAAAGGATGCCGCGGGAGTCTGGAGACGATCGGCATCCATCGCTCGAAGAGACCTCAAGAGACGGCTTCCAAACAGACTTCGACGCCTCCTAAAGCCGTGGTCGGAAGCAATGGCCCTGAAAAGGTCCATTCCTCTCCAACACCCTCCTCCATCATTCAACATCCACACGGATGCCTCACTGGAGGGCTGGGGAGGTCACTCCCACCTGAAACAAGCTCAAGGGACCTGGTCTCCACTATTCAAGACGTTCCACATAAACATCTTGGAGGCCATGGCGGTCCTTCTTACTCTGAAGAAGCTATCCCCGCCGCCCTCGATCCACATCCGTCTAACCCTAGACAACTCGGTGGTAGTTCGTTGTCTCAATCGCCAGGGCTCAAGATCGCCCCAGATAAATCAGGTGCTTCTCCCAATCTTCCGTCTGGCGGAGAAGAAGAAGTGGCACCTGTCTGCAGTTCACCTACAAGGATTCCGCAACGTGACAGCGGATGCTCTATCTCGGACAAACCCGATAGAGTCGGAATGGTCTCTAGACGCAAGATCATTCTCCTTCATCTCCCATCAAGTCCCAGAACTTCAGATAGATCTCTTTGCAACGAGCGACAACAATCAACTTCCTCTGTACGTAGCCCCGTACGAGGACCCCAAAGCAGAAGCGGTGGACGCCATGTCACTGGACTGGAACAGATGGTCGAAGATATACCTGTTCCCTCCCACCAACCTTCTGTTGAAAGTCCTCTCCAAACTGAGAACCTTCAAAGGGACAGCGGCCCTAGTGGCTCCCAAGTGGCCCCGGAGCAACTGGTACCCCCCTGGTCCTGGAGCTGCAGCCCAAGCTGATCCCTCTCCCGGGCCCAGTCCTCTCTCAACAAGTACAGAAGTCGACTGTCTTCGCTTCATCATCGAAAATCAAGGACCTTCATCTCATGATTTTCTCTCCCTTGCCGCAAAGAAGAGGTTTGGGATCTCGAAGAAAAGTCTAGACTTCCTAGAGGAATACAAGACCGAATCCACGAGACGGCAATACGAATCATCCTGGAGGAAATGGGTCTCCTTTGTTAAAGCAAAAATCCTAAAGAAATCACCATTGATTTCTGTATGTCCTTCTTCATTCACCTTCATGGACAAGGATTAGCAGCCAACACGATTTCAACTTGCAAATCGGCTTTGACTAGACCAATTCTATATGCTTTCCAAATTGATCTGTCCAACGACATCTTTAACAAACTGCCGAAAGCATGTGCTCGCCTACGCCCAGCACCCCCTCCGAAACCGATCTCCTGGTCACTAGACAAGGTGCTCCATTTCGCCTCCAACTTGGACAATGATTCATGCCCCCTCAAGGATCTGACTCAGAAAGTTATATTTTTATTTGCTCTCGCCTCGGGAGCTCGAGTCAGCGAAATAGTGGCATTATCAAGAGAAGAGGGACACATCCTGTTTGCTGATTCAGGAGAAGTGACCCTCTCCCCCGATCCGACGTTTCTCGCCAAAAATGAATTACCCACCAAAAGATGGGGCCCTTGGAGAATATGCCCCCTGAAGGAGGATGTCTCTCTATGTCCAGTAGAGAGTCTCAAGGTCTATCTTCGCAGAACTTCAAACTTTGGTGGAGGCCAACTCTTCAAAGGAGAAACATCGGGCAGCGACCTGTCACTGAAACAATTAAGAGCGAAAATCACCTACTTCATTCGCAGAGCGGATCCGAACAGTACACCCGCTGGTCATGATCCTAGAAAAGTGGCATCTTCTCTGAACTTCTTTCAGAGCATGGACTTCGAGAGCCTTAAGAACTTTACGGGCTGGAAGTCCTCGCGAGTTTTCTTTAAACATTATGCGAAACAAGTGCACGAAATCAAACATTTTGTGGTAGCCGCAGGTAGTGTTATGAAACCTGCACCTAACTCTGCGTAGAACAGTGAGTTACTTGGGACTCTAACTCTTCGGGTGCCTATGTTGACCCTCGAGTGATTCATAGTGATGTCTAAAAACACTTAGTGCTTTTATAACTGTTCTTATCCCAGGTGAAATGTCATAGTGTCACACAAGTGCCGCATGCCTTGAGCATGATGTGTTATTTAAAGACTTGCGTTCCTCGAGAACGAGTACCTACTAATCCTGAAAATTCCCTTTCAGATTCAAGAGCAAGCCTTTATTTCTATGTACATTATTATTACTGTAAATGAACTTTACTTTTTGCTGTAAATTATTTAATTTCTGCATTGTGAAATAAAATTTCTATTTTATTACTTGTGCGTCTCTTTCAGCTCCTACTTACTATGAAATACATACTGTCATAGTTTTATTTATTCCTCCTTTCTTATGGTCATGAAGAATTTAAGATGTCTATTCTTAAATTATATTCACCTTGTCTCAGTAAGGTTCCTACACGAATACTTACTTCTGATAATCAGGAGATGAACCCTACACACAGTGCCCAACCACCACTGGCCTACTTCAGAATGTTCCTATACAAATATCAAACATTCTGCTTCATCTCTAAGCTCTTAAAAGCTCTTCTGTCAAGATGAATAGCCCTTCAATACCACTTTGACGTCGGCATAGCCCATGGGAACTTCCTACCAATGGGGGGCAGGATACTTCGTTCCTATGGTTCTTACCTAAGATTACTTTGCTATTTTTGTCAATGCCTAGGCACTTAACTCTGGGGGAAAATCTACCACGATACATTGATTCTCTGGTACTCTTCCATCAGGACGCCATGGCTTGAGCCCAAAAAACGGATTTTGAGCGAAGCGAAAAATCTATTTTTGGGTGAGATAGCCATGGCGTCCTGATGGACCCTCCCTACTACTTCGTCAGTTTGTTCCCACCCTACACAATTGTATCATGGTGATGGGCAGCAACTGGCGCCAGGATAAAGACGCTCGTGACGTCATTAGAGCAATGGCATCCGTTTGTTTACGTCTCGAGTATCAGTAGTAGCCACGAGTGAGATTAGCTGTGGAACGGCTCCCAGCTATTCTCAGCCCTTACACACCGAAGCGTTAACTCTGTTCGGGGTGGAGATAGCTATGTGGCACGACCAGACATGCGTGTCCCCTGTTGTATTACGATGTCTTAAAGGGAAACCTTTGAGATACTCGCTCCAGAAGTTAGAATTCTGTGATAACCTGTGGTTAAATTCTCTGGGAATATCTTAGTAGTCTTATACCCAAGGAAGCTACCAAACAGGAACCTTCCATCAGGACGCCATGGCTATCTCACCCAAAAATAGATTTTTCGCTTCGCTCAAAATCCGTTTTCTAATCAGAATATTGGAGAAATTATATTCATTCAATATGGGATTGGGCTCAGCAAATACCTGTGTAGGGATACCCAAGATATATTTGAAATAACTACTAGTATAATATATATAGTAGTTTTCTATCTGCAGTATACTGGCTACCTTTATAGCATATACTGTAGTTCAACTGGCATGGCGCCGGCATAGCTAGATCATGCCGGCATATCCAGCATGCTAGCTAAAAGAGAGAGAGAGATAGCATGGAGTAAAAGCTACTCCTTACTGGGTATGTATACAGTAATTAAGGATGTAGAAAAGTCTAATTTTACTGCCTTTCTCCATAAAGAAGGTTCAAATGAAAGGGGAGAATGTACCATTCTGGCTTCCATCCAGCCACAGTACTATTGCCGGCAAGGTGCGGCCGATACCCTGCCGGCAGGCTAGCCTCCGGCAGTACCAGTACAGTCGGTCCGGCAACAGAACCTGTGGTTAGCAGTCCAAGGGAGAACTGAAGAACTTTGAGGACAGAAGTGACTTCCCACTCACAGCCATCATGGCTGCCGCCAGCTGCCAGCCACCGGCAGCCATCTTGGCTGCCGCCAGTCGCCAGCCACCAGCAGAGACCATAGTTGCCGACAGACACCGGCAGTTGTCATGGCTGCCTGCAGCTAACATAGCTACTGGCAGCCGGACAACGGCCGTAGAGAGGGAGTCTGGCCGGCCCCGGCAACCCACCGGCAACGGTAAGGTTGCAGGACGCCGGCCCAGTGAAAGACAATGGCTCAGCCATCATAAAGTGGACAGAGGGGGAGGAGCTGGCAAAGTTGTCAGTCCTACCACACCTTAAAGAAACTCAATGGCTTAGTCAAGCAATAAACTCTGATTCATGTAATGAGTTCTTAAGTTATTTACTTATTTTTGAGTATTGAGGGAATCATATCAACAGAACAAACTTTGGGTTAGAAGGTGACAATGAGTAGCCAGACCGTTGCCTTCGTTAGTTAATTAATGTCTGATAAGAAAAAGTTATGTTTTATGTCAGATTGTGTTAAAGAAAAAGGGATATGTTTTTTATGTCAAAGTATAACGTAAAATGTGGATTTGATTGTAATTAAGTGATTCGGTGAATTCATGAGATAAAGCCTAGTATTTTAATGGCTTTGTGTACGTTCAGAGACCAATAAGAGGCTAGCTAATTGCCCTTCAGAGTTATGTAAGTCTCAGTGACTTGTCTCAAAGGTCAAACGAGACTTTTTTTTTTTTTTGTGCCGTAATGGCGGTTTTATGTATAAGTTAACGACGTAATTTTAAGAATTTGAGCAGTTTTTTTTTTTAGTTTCAGTATTTTTTGCATACTATGTTTTTATAGTTTTCTTTTTCTGGTGTTTTTAGCTGTAAGTTCGTTGCTCGCTGAAAGATGCGAGGTAGAAAGAATTTGATGATTCTTGGAGAGTTTGGGTCAGCTGAGTTTGACCCATGTAAGTCCCTGTGTGTGTAAATGTTTGCGTTTGCATACGTTCGCGTGAAGGTATGAGATGCGCAGAGAGAGAGAGAGAGAGAGAGAGATAGCAATGCGAAATTGCGCACGCGCAGGAGCGGCGTCAATGTGTTTGCAGAATAAAAAGAAGAAGAAGAAAAAAAAAAGGGGAGATGGCTAAGTGAGAATTTGTTTCTTGTGTCTGGGGATGTCAGAGCTTTGTGAGATAGTTCTGTGAAAAAAAATGAGAGATAATTGTTTTTTTTTTGTTTTTTTTTTTTGCTAGTGATTGTCCCTTAAGGGTAGGGAAGTAAGAAAATTTTTCTTTAAAGTTATTTTTCTTTTTCTTTGGAAATTGATTAAAGACTTTTTTTATTGGCTGACCTTAGTGACAGGTTATGAAGGATTTGTTATAATTTGAATAAAGTTTAACGTAATTTGGGAACGGTTTTGACTTTGGAGAAATTCTATGGTGTTCAGTTTTAACATAAATTTACATTTTCCTCCTTGTATTTTCTGTTGGTTGGGAATTGATGTAGATCTGTTCGGAATGATTTTCCCTATTCGTAATTGCACTAGGAAGTTTCCATTTCAAATTAGTTCTCTGTGATGCGTTGTTACACTCCCCAAGAGAGATTATTTCACCAAACGTTTAATTGGGCTCCACAAGGCACTAGAAGAATTGGAAGGCCCAGGCCTACATGGATTAGGGCTATAAAGTGCGAAGTAGGAGATGATGATGTGATGGTAACGCAAGAGCCTTTGTTTGCATGATGTAGGTCAGCTTGGATGAATAAGTGTCCTAGAATGATTGTTGTTTGTTTGACAGAGTTCGAGTTTGGCTTAGTTTAAGCGCGAGCGAAAGAGAGGAGACAACACAAAGATGGGAATGTCGCTGTTGTGAAAGCACTGTATGTAGGTTGTGTTTCTGTTGTGAAAATTTTGTCAGAAAGCTTTTTTTTGGTTGTGATGCGAGCAATATGTCAGCAGTTTGCTAGGATTGGAATTGGAATGATTGGGCATGGAGAATTGGAAAACATAGCCCCGATGACAATGACGTCATGCGGGCGCGCTTGGGAAAAGCATGTCAGAGAGAGAGAGAGAGAGAGAGAGAGAGAGAGAGAGAGAGAGAGACTTTCTGTACTTGGGTGTTGAGATGCCCTTAGAGTTTTTGATGTCCCCTGTTGTGAGTTGGCAGTTGCTGATTGAAACTTGGGAATTTGGACATTCCTGTTGTGGATGTTGAAGAATTGTTTACTTATTTCACCGTCTGGTTAGGCTGGTGTTCCGTTTTGATGCTTTTTTGTGCCCTACCTGACCCTGGTGGAGGGGAAGAAAGGAGGCCAGATTCTTATGCTGGCGAGCCCTTTCTTAGGAGAGGTTGCTTTTTTGCTCTCAAGCAAGATGCTTTGAGGAAGACTGCCGCCAGAGTTCATGCAATGAACACGGAGGTCGGGGAAACACCCCCACCCTAAGCGTGGTTCCGGGGATTCCAGGCACGCCTTACTTAGTGTAGAGTATAGGCATAGCTCAGATGAGTAGTTGTAATGGTACCATATTGAATTTTGTCATTTTGTTTCTTTTCTGCATGGATATTTGCAGAAGTCTGCAGAAGAGTTCTGCGTGGAGGAACAGAGCTTTGTTTGACTATGATACTTTTTGTAAGTATGATACAGTTAGTTAACTGTTGATGGTGATGCGCATTAATTGATTTTTGATACAGCTGTTTCTTTTTATTTTATGTACTAGTACCTTGGTTTGTAAACACTTTGATAGTGTGATATTGCTATATGAGAATATTATGACTAATAACATTTTTGATGATTTTTTTTCTATGTATGATGGCCACATTTAAAATCTAAAGTTCTGTTTCACTCTCTTTGAAGAAGATTTCTGCTCATTGTAATTGTGAAACTTAACTTTGATAATAAATCCTCTTCGAGCTTAAAAACTCGTCTGATTCATCGCCTCCGTCCATGTATTATTATGTAATTTCCCACGCCCTTATGACAACGGAGCCGAAACAGAGCCTATGAGTGATAATAGCCTTAGACCTAACAAAGCTAAGGTAGGCCATCAAATTACTTTTATTTCACGTGTGGGGTTTACCAGGCCACTAGGCAGAGTAGGCTAATCGCTTTTGCATTTAGAGTGAAGGTATGTGAACTACACCATCAAAGTTATTAAGAGGGTGTTTGTGCCTTGAGTGATAGTGCTCCTTTTCCTCCCCTGCTGATCTTTGCTATTTGTTGTAGGGAGACTTTCCTGGAACAGCAAGTTCCCACTCAACAATTAAATAAGAATAATTTCTCCACAAGATGCACTGCAACACTCAAATGTGACGAACAAGTGCAGCTGTCTAAGAGCCAATCTCAGCTGCACAGAACTCTGTGCATGTTGGGAAATCAATGACGTGTGTGCAATCCAAAGCTTTGAATGTGAGGAAGGGCCTGGGCTAGAGGATTCTGGCTATGTGGATGGAGATGGAGAAATGTGAACTGTAAATATCATGCTTGTGAGGACATTCATGTGTTATTTAATGTGGGCGCAAATTTATTCAACTGATACCTGTTTTTGTGATATAATTTCACAATTATTTTCAGTTCAATGACAGAAATACTATCAAGGGTATAGCAACTATATATATATATATATATATATATATATATATATATATATATATATATATATATATATATATATATATATATATCAAAGTTGAATTCACAAATTCACATACTTTTCTCAGAATGCTAACATCGTATTTATTGTTATTTGGTACAGTATACAACAAAACTGGTGATACCTTAATTCGGTGATTTTTGTTTGAAAGTCACTACCTGGCAACTCTCGCATTCTTCACATCTCTAATAAGACTAAGTTCCTGGGACGAATTATTTTAAAACTTCACCTAATAAGAGATGCAGTTCATTAAGCATGATTTTAGAGAATTTACGCTATACTTTTCATCAAAATATCAGCTAGATCATTATTGAAAAATTAACCCCATAATCTTTATTTATGATGAAAATGAAAAAAAAAATACTTAATGAGTCTGACTTTTTAGCCACCATAGTTTAGTTATGTATTTAACGCAATGAACGTATCGGAGTTGTAGTTGCGGGCGGGGTCTAACCGGACATCAATGACCGTCTCACAGTGACACTCTAACAAGCAATTCATCTGTCAAATATGGCTAGAGCTACCCAACAGCTACCAGCTATCTGTAACTCTTGTTAAGCTTATTTCACCAGATTCTTTATAATAAAATAGATATAATCAATCGTCTCAACATCAACTAAACAACTGTTTATAGATGGCTAAATGATACAATGAAGGGGATAAATTGTAAAGCCATCCTAGGAGGTGAGAGACCCCGCTGCTGCACAACCGCAGAAGACGAAGAGTTATAAAGCCAATAGCATAGGCCTAGACTCCAGAGCCATCCTATCATCATCACCATTATTATTACTTTTACTTTTACTTTTAGGGGTTTATTTCTCGCCCTCCATCAGACACTAAGAGTCTGTTCAGGCGGGCCTTGGTATGTGAAAATAATTTCTTTCCAGTTAATATTTTGCTCTGTATCTTGTCAGTTATTTCGCTAGCATTTGTATTCAGGCTTAATGGTTTTCAGATCACTATCATAACACTTTCCAAAGAGATAAGTCTTCAGGTTTTTCTTGAAAGCTACCATATTTTTGCTATTCTTGACATCAAGTGGAAGGTCGTTGAAGAGTCTCGGTGCAGCATAACAAAACGTTCTTCCTCTTATTGCATGATTCACACTAATTTCGAATAGTCCATATGGGTCATGAGCATGTCTAACTCTTACAGAAGCGCTAGTAGCTTGAGGGTAAGGGACCAAGCAATCACGAAGATATTTAGGCTTATCACTTGTAAGTGCTTTGTGAGTTAACAAACAAATCTTAAATTTAATTCTAGCCTTAACAGGTAACCAATGTAGATCGATCAGTGCAGGAGTTATTCCTTCCCGAGGTTTAATGCCTTTTATCAGTCTAGCCACCCGGTTTTGCACATTTTGAAGCTTTCTTAGTAGTGTATTGGGCAATTTATAGTACAGAGAATTGCAATAATCAAGCCTTGATATTATGTGACTCATCACCAAAATTTTTGTACTGCCCTCTGTTAAATATTTTCTAATAAATGCTATGTTTCTCAGGTGATAGTTACACACTTTCACTGTGTTCACTATTTGATCCCTCATTGACAAATTACAATCTATCATTACTCCCAAATTTTTCACAACAGGCACAATCCTAACATCAGCGTCACCAATTTCTATACTTTGAAATAGCTGGTAATTCTTCAAAGCCACCTTTGTGCCAAAAAACATACATTCTGTTTTATCATCATTTAATTTAAGCTTTTTCCTCTGCATCCATGTTTTTATTTCAGTCATTATCGCATCAAATTTCTTCTCTGTATCTTGTATTGTTGAAATTGAAAGGTAGAACTGAGTATCATCTGCATATAGTTTAAAGCCCACTTTTTGTTTTTTCAAGGTGTGTGATAGCTCGATAGTATATATGTTGAACAAGATAGGGCCCAAGACACTACCCTGTGGTACACCTTTCATAAGAATTCTCTCATTGGATCGGTTCCCAGAAACTTCTACAATAGTCTTCCTGTTCGTTAAGTAGCTTTGCAAAAATTCCAGTGCTTCCTCAGTCACTCCAATGGACTTTAAGTCGTCAAGTAAGTACTCGTGCATAACAGTATCGAAAGCAGCACTAAGATCTAACATAATCAAAATTCCACACTTTACCTCATCAAGAAAACCTATCATATCGTTCATTATTGAGCATAAGGTAGTTTCTGTAGAGTGATTAGCTCTGTAGGCCGATTGATTTTCCGGGAATACCTCAGAATTCAGTGATTCTCAACCAGTGTGCCATGGCACACTGGTGTGCCACGAAATATAGTCATGGCACACCAGAAAATACCAAAAATGGGTATAGATTTTGGTTTCACGTGAATGAAAAGTAATGCTTATTGATACTGACAATTATTTAAAATATAGCCTACTTTGCAGTTTACATAAGTAACTTTCAGCCATTTGAGTTCGTCATAATATTTATAATAATTCTACAATTAATAAAAGTTTAATATTATAAGTGGAGATGGCATTCGGTATTGTGATGGGCGTCGTTCTGTCTGGGATGTATGACGTGGTATTGCCTCATGCTTTCAAACCATTTTCAGTATAGTTCCTTTTGTTTCAACCAAAATAGTTGCATTTTAATGTAGCACTGTGTCTACTTGTAATGAGTATATTGCTATGTTGTTATTGAATTTTGATCTTCAGGCTGCCCGTTGTTGCTATCATCTGCAATCGATTTTAGGAGTTTAATCACTTCCAAGTTTGATAATTGATATATGTATCATATACGTAATCATCGTAATGTAACCAGATTTGTGAGCTAAAATAAGGACACTTCCCTCTTGTATATACCGTACATGTGTGTGTATGCATAAAGCACATACATAAATACATACATACATACATACACAATATGTACATATATATATATATATATATATATATAATTTATATATATATATATATATATATATATATATATATATATATATATATATATATATATATATATATATATATATATATATATATATATATATATATATATATATATATATATATATATATATATATATGGAATTATAAACACACCCACACACATGCACACATATCTTTTGATATAATTATGAATACAATTTACATATCTTTGCCAATAGTTATTTAAATTTTACTTAAAATCATGTGCATGCCTTTTGTTCAGTCTTTGGTAGGTATATTTCTGTAAAAGAAATGCACATCATTTGAGACTCCTGTACTATTAAAAGCTTCACATATAAACAACGTTGGATGAATGTAGGCCTACATGTGAGGATGGATGGTCTATCAACCATTACATATCATCTCTCTCTCTCTCTCTCTCTCTCTCTCTCTCTCTCTCTCTCTCTCTCTCTCTCTCTCTCTCTCTCTCTCTCTCTCAGACACGCACACATACAATTCAGTAAATATTGGGGCACACTTATAAGAAAGCAGAACATATTAGTAACATTAAAAAAGTAGGGCATATCTACAATCAGTTAACTGATTTGTTCCGCTCAAAAGCAGAGCTCTGGTCACCTTGCCTACGCGTATCATACGTGTCTGAGTCTCGCTCTCATTGCATACTCTCGGTGTCTTGTTGTCAGTGTCGGTTGAGACAGTACTTGAGTGGTCATGGTAGTGCACTTCACCAATCACATTACTAGCCTTTTTGTTTCATTCAGTCTGTTGGGGTTTTATGATAATTCCCATTGACCAGTGTATTTGCAGGACAAGAGTACCATGTTTATTGATTTTAGTGCATTTCTTCACAATGGATAAATTTCTTATAAGAAAGGAGGCTATTGGCAGCCGTGAGTCTGATAGTGAACAATCATTGAACCCAACAAACTCCAATTTAAAAAAGGCAAAAATTCGCCATTATTTAAATAGACAGTAGCCTATAATGAGAGCTACTTGAAGTTCGGATTTTTTTGGTCTGGAGATGCTGCTCAACCAAATCCATTATGTGTAGTTTGCGGCGATAAAATGCCAAATGAATCCATGGTACCAAGTAAGTTAAAGAGACATCTCACTTCTAAACATTCATCTCTGCAGGATAAAGATCTTGTATATTTTCAAAGGCTTTTAGATCAGCAATCGAAGCAGCGCAATGTATTTGAGAAAACAATGACCGCATCATAAAGGGCTCAGCTTGCTTCAATTGAAGTCGCAGAAATAATAGCATTAAAATCTAAATCTCACACACTTGCTGAGTCAGTTATACTGCCCGCTTGCAAAAAGATTGTTAAATCCATGTTTGGTGAGAAAGCTGAAAAAGAAATTAGCAAAATCCCCTTATCAAATGATACAATGCACAGAAGAATTTTAGATTTATCTGAAAATATTGAAATAAAGGTTCAGAAAAAACTTCAGGATTCTACTTTTGCATTAACTGTTGATGAGTCCACGGATATAAGCAACACTAGTCACTTGCTTGCATTTGTACGTTTTATTGATGGCAGTGAAATAATCAATCAGTTTTTGTGTTGCAAAGGAATGTCAACTACTACTAGAGGTCAAGATATTTTTGATGTGATAACTGACTACCTTAGAGAAATGAATTTAACATGGAAATCTTGCGTAGGCATTTGCACTGATGGAGCCCCATGTATGACAGGCTGTATTAAAGGATTTGTATCTCTTGCAGAAAAAGAAAACCCAGATCTTATTCGTACTCATTGCTTTTTACACAGAGAAGTTCTTATTTCAAAAATATCACAAGACGATTTAAAACTGGTGTTACACCAGCTAGTTGAAATAGTAAATTATATTAAAAGTAGGCCTTTGAAGTCAAGATTATTTGAACAACTATGCAAAGGAATGGACTCCCAGCATGTTAGATTACTAATGCATACCGAAGTTCGATGGCTATCGAAAGGTAAGGTATTAACTCGTGTTCATGAATTACACAAGGAATTAATCGTATTTTTCGACCAAGAAAAGCAGGGAAAATTCTGTGAGCATCTTCGTTGTGAACTTTGGATGTCTAAACTGGAATACCTAACAGAAATATTCAGTCAATTAAACAACACAAACAGTAGCATGCAAGGGAGAAATGAAAATATTCTGACCTCAGCAGATAAGTTAGTTGCTCTAAAAGAGAAAATTATTATTTGGAAAAATAGAGCAAGCTCAGGTAATTTTGATGTTTCCTTCAATGCGTACCACTTGCATTAAAGAAATGATCCCTATTGTTGTTTCTCACCTGACAGCGCTTGATGAAAACATCGACCACTATTTTCCATCACTGAGCACAGAGAAGTATGATTGGATTCGAAATCCTTTCATGAATATTCCCTCTAATATTGGATTACAGTTATGTGAAGAAGAGGAACTGGCCACCATTTCTAGTGACAGAGATCTAAAAATAAAACATTCTACTGTACCTATTGACTCATTTTGGATATCTGTTCAAGAGGAATATCCCACATTATCTAAAAAAGCTTTATCACTTTTGTTGCAATTTTCTACATCTTATTTATGTGAACTTGGCTTCTCAACCCTAAATAACATCAACACTAAGAAGCGAGAGAGACTACGATCAACTGAAGAAGAAATGAGGGTCTGCTTATCACACATTCGACCAAATATTGAGGAAGTTGCCAAAAAACACCAGGCACAAGTTTCACACTAATCATCTTCACAATTTACTCTAAGAAAAACACTGAAATAAAGTAAGTTCATATTTAAAAGTGTTTTATTTCTTAAGTCTGTAGTTCCATCTCATATTTACAAGTATATATTCTCTTAATTTTTTCTCTTAAATTTTCCAAGTGTGCCGTGATATCATTATAAGATCCTAAGTGTGCCATTGGTAAAAAAAGGTTGAGAAACAAGTCTAACTCATCAATATGCGCCCATAATTGCTCACTTATAATTTTTTCAATAAGCTTCGACATGTAGGATAAATTTGAAATGGGCCTATATGAATTTAGTTCGTTTACATCACATTTTCCTTTGTATATTGGTTTGATCAACGCGGTTTTTTCACAGCTAGAAAAACAGGATTGTGATATACTTAGGTTAATTATATTCAGGTAAATATTATATACAACTTGCTTGTTTGGAGCGTCACTTATTGAACTGTTTGGGAAAGGGTCATTTCCACAATATGTATTCTTCATCTCTCATAACCTTTAACAAGTCGCACATATTCATTTCCTTAAATTTTATTAATTTCTTACCCTCCTTCACTGGCATAACTGTCTGTCCTTCTAAGTGTTTTTGGGGGAAACCTCTATCAATTTTTTCATTGAAGAATATAGCAAAATCCTCTGCACAGACATTATCAGGCAAGACATATTTTTTCTTTAATCCCATCAAATCATCTAGGTTTTTGTGAAACTCCCTCATGCTATTAGTTTTTTTTACTTTCGCCGTTGTAGAATTTTCTTTTTGTTTTTTCTAACAGGATGTTATAGTCATTTCTGGCCTTATTATATAGATTTTTGGCTTGTGAGGATTTGGCTCTTTTCCATCTACCTTCCATCTTACGTCTGTCTTTTTGCCTTTGATAGCTCACTATTATACCATCTAACATTTTTGCATACAACTATTTGTTTGCTCTTTATAGGACACTTGGTATCATACATTTTTCCAAAATTGTCATTATATTTTTTGGTATAACACCCAACACATTCTCTATCTACTATATGTTCACATTGTATGTTCTCACAAGACATTTGCGCTACACTAGCTTCAATAAAATTTTCAGCATCGAAATTTACCCGTTCCCTAAATGTGATCCATTTCTTCAATACTCTGATGCAATTTATATTAACATCAAAAGTGATGAGTTTATGTGTTTTTGAGATCTCAAAGTCTGGTTCCACTTCAAGGTTTCTTATTAGGTCAGAATCTTTCCCACATATGACCAAGTCGAGTGTATGACCACCTACTGATGTTGATACCAAAACACTGTTTATTAAATTAAACATCTCAAATACTTCCTTGAGTTCTTTAACCTTATTATCATTTTCATCATCTACCCAACAATTAAAGTCTCCACCAATTAACGTATTTTTAATGTCGTCCACCACACCCACAAGAATGCTAAATTCTTCAATGAATTTCCTCATATTACTCCCTGATGGTCTATACAATGATATTATATTCAATACCTTACTGTTTCTTGTCAGTTTTAAATAGATATATTCAAACGTTTCAAATACTATTTCATTCGTGATAGAAACCCTAGAGAAGGTTTTCGACACAAAGACACCCACTCCTCCTCCAGTTTTATCCTTTCTTGGTACGTGGTAGAAATCATGAGTACACGGCGTCATCTCCTGAATCTTTGAGCTATCACTAATATTTCCCTGCAACCAAGTTTCAGTTAATAAGCCTAAATCTAATTCCATTTCATTAATAAGATTTCTAATTTTTATGGTTTTGTTCCCCACTGATTGAATATTTATCAGACCACACTTAACCAATGGGCTAGACTCCATAATCGGTTCTATTTTTTATCCTGGTAAGCTCCTCCTTGCATACTTTACAGTTTTCATCATATGTCTTATGATTCGTAGGCCTATCATTGTAATTCCTCATTGAGCAGGTATGACATTTTAACGTATTTACACTACAATCCGTGGTTCGGTGTTCCTGGCTACACTTGGCACATACCTGAGTCTTGCTACAACTATCGGCAGTATGACCAAATTCCTGACATTTATAACACTGAAATACATTGTAGGAATCATAAATTTTGCAGCATCCTCCTAGCGTGGTATATACTCCATCGTCCCTTTTACGGAAAACTTTCCTGATAGTTGGACTACACTTTATAATGACATGTGATTTACCGCTCTGTCTTGATTTAAACTTCCTGATTAATTTAAAGTCCTCTTCATTTTCACACATATCATTCAACCATTCATTCTTCTCCTTTATACTGGCAGTTATATCATCTTCATATTCATCAATATTGCAGACCCTGATCTTCTGTTTAAGTAGATCCTTTTTATCCACTTCTACCTTAATTTCATTCTTGACCTCTTCTTAGTCATTTTTAGCCTTTTCTAACCAAGCTTTATCCGCAAAATTAACTACCAAATGGCACTGTTTAGAGGTTTTGACCTGTTCAACATCCGTGGTTATCTTCTTCATGATGTTTTCTTTATCTCTGAAGCCTTCGTATTTTCCTCCGTAGATTTTATGACCATTTTTTTTTTCAACATACTTGCAAATGTGGTCTTGGTCACATTCTCTTGTTCGTATTCCTTAAGTTTCTCTTTCAGCTCAACAATTTCTTGACACACATTGGTGTATTGAACAGTTATCATATCCATAATACCAGACATCTGTCGTTGTACATTTACCTTCATCTCTTCTATGTTGATGCTTAGTTTCGTCATGTTTTCCCACGATTGCCTGACCCATGTACCATTGGGATTTGCAGTCTAAACACATCTTGGACATTTTTAAATGATGTTCCTGCTTTGAAAGCTATCACTTGTGCCATCTGTTAAATTTGAGCAAGCTTCTTCATCGTGGTACCATCTTCGGCATTCATCGCATTGTATCCCAAATTCGACACAGACCTCACAATGCCCACATCTGCCCTGATTGCCTCCGTCATCACATTCTTCATCAGCGACGTTCACTTGCATGCTAGCTGCTGCCATTTTCTTTCCCTCCTTCCCTTGGATTACCGTGCCAATTTCGATCATAAATAGATCGAGATCTTTCACGGGACTAACTTTTTCTTTTCGTTTTCTAAGGATGGGCATATTGAATCATTTTCAATGACTTTTTAAGTAGCCCCACCCCAACACACAAAAATGTTGGGTCAGGCCTTTCGCCACAGACCTCACATACAAAAGAAACCACTGACTTTTAACGCTCGATTTCACTAATATCAACACTAGTAAACACCCACAAAAGTTATTTTCATATTATTATTATTATTATTATTATTATTATTATTATTATTATTATTATTATTATTATTATTATTATTATTATTATTATTATTATTATCATCATCATTTAAGATATGTTGAATGTTGTTTGTCTGTAGAATCTCCACATAACACATGTGGCTTAATATGTCAGGCCTGATTATAGTCTTCCGTTTGTAAAGTATACGTAAAATGATAGGAAGATAGAATCAAATGTATTTTTATAGCGAAGATAACCCACCACATTGCTTATTTATTTATTCATTTGTTTGTTTATTTGTTTATTTTTCCCCAAACTGAAGAAACCCATTGAGAGAATAGAATTGTATATGTAGCATTGACTTTAGTCCAAACTATGACTTGTCATAATTTATTGCAAGATTTGTAATCACGATCTTAACTAACGTTTGTTTTATACACAAAATGACATAAGCAAAAATATAATTAATAACTTTGAAATCATATCCCAAATGCATAGATTGTTATCGCGAGACTAGAGCTCTGCCTCTGCTTAAACTGTTCTCCACCCAGGCGACCTCTTTCGAACTTTTAATCCTTCTATCCGAAGAAACAGTTCAAAGACTATAGATTCGTGCATCAGTAACAATTAATTTTTGTTCTAAAATATCATTTTAGCATGAAATTTTTTTTAAAGGATCAAATATTATTCAATGATAAAATTATCCATAACAAGTGACCAACGTTGCCTCATACATACACATGTTTACAGAGTGAAATATAAGATTAATACTTAGTGGCAAGTTAAGAACAACGCTTGTCTAAAGCAAAAATAAAAAAAGTATCACCAGTTTTGTTACATAATGTACATCCTGAAGATATTTAGGCCTACATGGGTGGCTTGCTTTCATACCAAACGTTCCTCTGGTTTTACTAAAAGCGAAAGTAGCCCTGAGTGACAAACATAGACTATCTGAACCAAGAACAAATAGTAAATTTAGTGAAAGGGCTTTTAGCTACTGTTCGCCCAGACATTATAACAAACTGCCAACTGAAATGAAGGACCTAAAGGGAGCAATTGAATTTAAAAAGAAACTAAAGACATTATTTTTCACAAGATCATATGATTTGGAAGATGCTACAATCAAGGAATTGTATAAGTTATAATGAAAATGTTTCGTTAGATGATTGATATGGACCCGCCCGAGAAGTAGTTCACTCGACTTCAGTGGAGAGTTGGATTTAAAGTTTTAAACCCAAAACAAGTAAAGTAACCCTGCAATTGGCATGATTTCAATAAAACCAAATACTTCCTGTGGTAGCAACTGTCACAAAAATCGCATCCTTTCCCATTGCAGATACAAACGAGTGGCATTTTCCGTCATGATGTAATTTCTCTTTCACTTATATTGCTCTATAAGAGCAATGTTATCTAAAAGTTTTCGTCTACGAAAATAAACGAGAATCATTCAGAGCGCGAAAGAGAGATCAGAGATTGCCGCTGATATATCAACACTCTATCATGTAAACTAGTTTGATTATTAATGTTTTATGTTATGAATACAGCAACCAAAAATTAATATTTATTTATAGTAAACAGTTCTTTTGTTTATAACGCGATAATTTGCCGTTTGTTGGTTATTTTGAACAAGAAAGTTTATAACCCATTCAAGAAGCAACAAACGCCCTGAAGATTGATTGTTATTCTACACAACGGCAACTAAACACCAGCGGTTAAGTCATTGTGTTTTCCTTGAATGTCAAAGCGGACAGAAATTATTACAAAATTAAATCAATTTTTCGATATAAAAACGCGGAAGTTTTCTCTGAATATAATGGTCCCGAAGAGATATTTTATTAATAATCTTCCAGATTACGAGGGAGGAGATGTCAATCCTGATAAGGACAAGTTGATAAGCAATGCCTTGGCACTGGTGAAAACTATAAGAGAACAATGGCACAAGACTCCTCAGGTACGTTAATTGCAAACAAATTAAATTAGCAGGAAGATACCCTACTTTAAAGCCAGCTTTTCTTAGTTTTAGAATGTGACATTTTGAATTAAAAGGCAGGACAGGAATAGAAATGAAACTATAAGAGATATTACTCGAGTGCCATAATTGAATGAAGTCATGATGAGGGGTAGATGGAGATGGTTTGGGCATGCTCTTCACACTCCCCGAGAGAGATTAATTCTCCAAACGTTTAGCTGGGCACCACAAGTCCCAAATCCACTAGAAAAGTTGGAAGATCCAGACCTACATGGCTGAGGACTTTGTAGCACGAAGTAGAAGATGATGAATGGGGAAGTATTGAATTGAAAGCTCAAGATAGAGAATGGTGAAATCTAACCAAGGCCCTTGAGATGATGATTGCCATAACTGGGTTAATATATGATAGTTTAATTGCTAGCGAAAATGAAATTCGCTAAAAGAAATGGGTAAATGTGTAGGAGAGCTCCGCGGAAGATCTTGAAGAATTTAAACACCTACAATTCACTATTATATCATATAGAACGCTTATATGATAGTCAATATATGAGCAGCTTCTATTTAACGAAGATATTCGTGTGTATAGTTATGTTTCACTTGGATTTTTTCTAAGTGTTTGTTTTTGTTTACTGTGTGATGTCTTGGCTAAAATGAGCTGTTTCACCGCCTTACTGCGTATGGCAGACTAGTTCTCAATGCTATTCTAACCAATAACAGGTGTTTTCTTGACGTCACACTGTTTGAAAACCAATCATGGCGGTTTTTACAAATCTAGCCAATGCTGACACTTATTACTTCACTTATCCCTGCTATTTTTCCACCAGTTACCACAATTTACGTGAAGTTCCGCGAAGGAATATTTTTGCACGTCTCGGATCTCCCTTCAAACTGAAAAGCTCATTTTGCTGTGAAGTATGGAGCAATTAGCAGGACCTTCATCCCGTTCCGACTGTGTCACTTGTGACAATTGCTTTATTTCTTATGGGGATTTTTGTGTACATTATTCAGGGAAAGTTGATATGCTAATTGCATTTGCTCAACGTCATGGTTTGATTTTGGCAGAGAAAAAGTGCCCTAATTGTGAAAATGTGTGCCGTATAGATTACAACAAATTAGCATTCCGGTGTGATCGTAGTGTGGTGTCTCGTGGGAAAAGGAAGAGGAGGTGCAATTTTTTCGTGTCTTGTTTCAAAGGTACATGGTTTGGAAACGCAAAGTTAGATATTGAGACTAATTTGAAGTTTGTGTTCCTTTTTTTGCAAAAGGCGTTTTCATTTGAATTTGTTTCGTTTGAACTGAAACTCAATGTGGCCTTAAGGGGGGGTCGCAGGGGGGGCGGAGCCCCCCCCCCAGTAGGCCTAGGTAGGGGTACAGGGCCCCATAGGCTAGGTTAGGTGAGTGTCTTAGGTTCGGTGGTGCCCTGAAAATTACTGTGGCCTTAAGGGGGGGTCGCAGGGGGGGCGGAGCCCCCCCCCCTGCTAGGCCTAGGTAGGGGTACATGGCCCCCAGGGTAGGGTAGGTAGTTGTATTAGGTTCGGTTGTGCCCCGAAAAATCACTTTTCTCCTCCATAATTGTAGTAGTAGGTTTATGCTTACATATTCTGTGTAAGAGTTAGGAGGTTGTAAGAGGATTATCTCACAGTTTCAAGGTAACTGTAGCTCTAATTTACTGTTTTCTTTCGTTTTCTACTTTTAGAAACTTTTAAATCGAGCGCGGAGCTCTCCTACACATTTACCAAGAAATGGACGAGTGCTGGCTGGTTTGTTGTTTTTCTCTATATGTTTAATGGGGGTTGGGGCATAATAACTTACATATCAGTCGATTTAAATGTGAAGTATGTTTTTCATTCTAAGTCCATTGTTTACATTTGAGAGCCTGAAGGGGACTTACTGCGCATGCTTTTTTTCCATGGATTGCGGAACTTTCTGTGCATTTACAATGACGTATCTGTCAGGTGGTCTTTTTTTTAAACCAATTAGCCTAACAGCTTACAAGTACTTCTTTCTAAGTTCCCAGATGTTCTACAACAGCCATTTTTTTCCTACCTTCGCCTTCAGTTTTAAGTTAACCACCTTCTTGCTAAGATGTCTGGAAGGGTGAATTTAAGGTAAGTCCATCAATCTATTTCAAAATTAGTGTAATTAAGTTTATGGCAATTGATTATGATGGAAATGCTCTCCGTTCTGTATAAAGCTATTGTTACTCATGTGAAATTAAAAAATAACGAAATAAGGCCGCCAAGGTCTGATTCTGACTAAATTTTCAGGGAAGGCCAGCACATTTTCAATCATAAGATAAGGAATTTGTTGTGATTTACTTTTTCATAATGGAAGGATTTATTTGTGATTTACTTTTAGTTTGTGACCTGGGAAGGGGGTGTCCGGCTATTGGTTGTGACCTGGGAAGGGGGGTCCAGGGGGCTTGCCCCCCGGCTAGGTGTTGTGACCTGGGAGGGGGGGTCTGGGGGTTTGCCCTCCGGCTAGGGGTTGTGACTTGAGAAATACTAGGTTAGGTTAGGCGGGTTTGTTAGGTTCTGTACCCTTTAACAAATCTCAAAAGTTAAATAACCACATTTTGGCCTATTTTCAACCATTTACATGAACCATGTATTTTTCCAACTGGTTATCTTGGGCTAATTTTGCATTTCTGACCATTATTATTGCTGCAAATCACACTTTTATGAAATTTCCCCACCCAAAAATATCTGGTTTCCCACTGGGGTCCCCCATAATTGTCTTTACATAAGGGGGTCCAAAAACTCATAAACGGGTGGTTTGCCCCAATAATCATGGTCAGAAATGCATAAAACACAAAATAGCGAGTAGGAAAAATATATGGTTCATGTATTTGGCTAGAAATTAAAGTATCATATATTTACCCATAACTGAAAAATGGTAACATATAAGCAATGCATCTGCATAGACTTATATATATATATATATATATATATATATATATATATATATATATATATATATATATATTATATGTAATATATACAGTATATATAACGGATTTTGAGCGAAGCGAAAAAAGGGATTTTGACGTAGGAAAAATCTATTTCTGGGCGAGGGACCTGTGCCGCCCAGTGAATAAGCTCCTATTAGCACTTATTCTTAGGTAATTTACTGCTAAATATACCAGAGAAAAAATGTAAAGGAGTGCTAGGTTAACTAGCTCGCTCACCTATTGGTGTCGGTATGGAATTGGGCGTATAATCCAGAGGTCCCGCACCATTTAGATTCATCCACGACAAAGACCCCCAATAGAGGAGAGCCGTTCAACCTCACTCGGCACCACCAACTCTGCATCCGCTCAGAACCCAACTCCTTAGCACCCAAAGTTTGGGGACTCCAAGGGAGAGGAGCTGGGAGGGTTCACTGGGCGGCACAGGTCCCTCGCCCAGAAATAGATTTTTCCCTACGTCAAAATCCCTTTTCTGGGCTTGAACCTGTGCCGGCCAGTGAATATATACAAGAGAAATGTCACCAAACTTGAAAAATAAAGGAAAAAACATAAACACAAGGGAAACACAAGTTACTTTAATCAGAGTTGAGTGCCAAAAACAACTATAAGGGTACCTTAAAAAGAACATAAATCCACTTGGTAGAACAATTGACAAAAAAGGTAAGGTATAATAATGCCGTGAGTGATGATATATACAGATACTCAGGAGTAAAAAAATTAACAAATATAGTAATAGTAACCAGGTGCGAAACCAACGAATACAAATAGGGTATAAATGAGGCAGGTAAGGGGGAGAGATAAAATGACAAGGAATTAACATGTGAGTTACCTGGGGGTAACTACGCTCCCTGCAGCTACCGTAGGAAATTTAAGGGCTTCCAAATGTTTAAGATAGTGTTTCTTGAACACTGACGGTGACTTCCACCCTGTGTACCTAGAAAGATCCGTAAAATTCATGTGGTGAAAAAAGTTCACCGAAGTAGCAACTGCTCTAATATCATGTGCAAGAGGAAAAGAGTCAGGGTTAGCTTGTTTAATAAAATACAAAATTTGTTGCCTGATCCCTTTAATGGTAATGGTACCGCCTTGTTCTCTAACGAATAGAGGCCCGGAGGAGTTAGAGGAGGTCCGGGATAAATAAGACTTGAGAGTAGTAACAGGGCACAAAGACTGATCTTGCGTGAGGGGAACAATTTTCCAGGAGGACCATCTGTTCTGAGGGTCTTCGTTCTTAGCTAAAAAGAATTTGTTAGGTGAAAGAATGACCTCTCCCGAAGGAAGGAACTCAATATGACCCGGGTCTCTTGACAAAGCTGCCAGTTCAGAAATTCTTGCCCCGGAAGCCAAACTCACAAGGAAAAGTGTTTTCCTGAGAAGGGGAATATAATCACAAGAACTGTTAATGGTATCAGAAGCCAATTTGAGCACATCATTAAGGAACCAGGTAACCGGGGTAGGACGAGTAACCGGTTTCAGTCTGGCACAGGCTTTCGGAATTGAAGCTAACAAAGAGTCGGTTAAGTCTATGTTAAAACCCACTAGGAAGATCTTTTTCAAAGCAGATTTAATAGTGGTGATAGTATTGGCTGCCAGACCTGATTCTAATAAAGTTCTAAAGAAAGTGACTGTAAGGTTCAAGTTCATACAGTGTACGTCTGAGTCTATCAGAAATTTAGCCAACTTTTTAACTGCAGAATCATATTGGCGGATGGTGGAATCTCGTTTATCTGATTCTAGGAACAGGGTGTTTTGAGGATCGATATTGGCACCATGCATGGCCGCAAACTTCATGAAGTCCATAAAGTTAGGGCGCTCCGAATGTTTGAGAAAGCGTACACAACGCGTGTTTGTACTATCTGAGACAGAACCGGATTGGGTATCGGGTGAGGACGTAGTCTCAACTCTCGCAGGAGAGGGTACCAATTGCTCTTGGGCCAGTTGGGTGCGACCAAGGCTACTCGTCCCTTGAAGGATCTCAGTTTGTCTAGGACTTTCAGTAAAAGATTCACCGGGGGAAAGAGATAAATCCTTTCCCAGTTGTCCCAATTCTGTGACATGGCGTCTGTGGCGTAGGCCTGAGGGTCTAGATTGGGAGCCACATATACTCTCAATTTGTGGTTGGATTCCGTGGCGAAGAGGTCTACTTGGAGACCCGGAACCCGAGAGAGAATCCACCGGAATGACTTTTGATCGAGTGACCATTCCGACTCTAGAGGGGAGGTCCGGGACAGGGCGTCTGCAACTACGTTCCGGACTCCCGCCAGGTGGACAGCTGAAAGATGCCAACGGTTCGAGGCCGCTAGGGAGAATATGGCTACTAGAACATGGTTCAGAGGCCCTGATTTTGATCCGCCTCTGTTGAGGCAGCGGACCACCACTTCGCTGTCGAGAACCAGACGAAGGTGTTGTCTCTTGGATGGAGCGAGACGTTTCAGGGTTAGTAGAACTGCCATGGCCTCCAGCACATTGATGTGAAATTGGCGGAATAAGGGAGACCAAAGACCTTGAACTTTCCTGTGCTGAGAATAGCCTCCCCAACCTGATAGGGATGCGTCCGTGTGAATGATTAACTTCGGAGGCGGAAATCGAAGGGGAACTGACTTTGACAGATTGTTGGCCTTTGTCCAAGGTAGAAGTCTTTCCCGGAGAATGGGAGGAAGGCGGACTTTCCTGTCCCGGAGCTTCCGATTCGCCCTCGAACGCCAGACACGATTGATATCTTTTAATTTTGCTTTCAGAAGTAGATCCGTCACTGAAGCAAATTGAAGGGACCCTAGGATCCTCTCTTGGAGTCGTCTGGAACTCACTTTGTCTTTGAGAAAGCGTTTGGTGTTCATTGCAATCTCTAACCTCTTGGGTTTGGGAAGACACAGAGTGTGAGATATAAGATCCCATTGCAGGCCGAGCCATTGGAACTTTGGTTTCGGAAGAAGACGGGACTTCTTGAAGTTGATCTGGAAGCCTAGAGATTGAAGGTATTGGATGACTTTGTGAGTGGCTTTTAGGCAATTTTGGGAGGTGTCTGACCAAATGAGCCAGTCGTCCAGGTAGGCTACTACTTGAATCCCTTGATTTCTGAGTTCCTGAACAGCAACTTCTGCTAACTTTGTGAAGATCCTTGGGGCGATGTTGAGCCCGAAAGGCATCACCTTGAAGGAGTAATTTTTGCTTCCTAGGCGGAAGCCTAGATACGGACGGAAGTGTCTCGCTATCGGAACGTGATAATAGGCGTCTGTAAGATCGATAGAGGTGGTGACGGCCCCACGGGGAAGTAAGGTCCGCACCTGCGAGACGGTAAGCATTCGAAACTTGTTGCATTGAATGGACAAGTTGAGAAGGGATAGGTCTAGAATCACTCTTCTCTTGTCCGAATCCTTCTTCGGGACACTGAACAGCCGACCCTGAAACTTCAGGTGTTTCGTTTCTTGTATGGCGTTCTTTTGTAACAGGTCCTGGACAAATTCGACTAGGTCCGGAGTGGAATGCTGATGAAATCTGTTCGGTGGAGGAGGTCCTTGAATCCAACTCCACCCCAGTCCCTTGGAGATGATACTGAAAGCCCAGGGACTGAACCTCCATTTGTTGCGGAAGGCATAAAGCCTCCCCCCTACCCGCTGCACCTCAGTACTGGCTTGAGGAGTTGCCTCCACGTCCGCCTCGGGAGTTCTTTCCTTTGCGAAAGAATCTACCTCTACCTCTGTTCTGGTATGAACCCCGGTGGTAGCCTCTACCTCTGTTATAACCCTGGGAAGAGCCTTGAGCCTCATAAGATTGGTTAAAGGCTGGAGAGGTGGTGGAGGCACCGGGAAGCTGGCTCTTAGGGAGCAGAACGGTGACGTAGTCGTCCGAGGAAGGAGCCTGAGAGGTGGAAGGCTGTGTAGGGACAGCAGGAGATGGTGGGAGAGGCTGCCGAAAAACGGACGAGCTACTTTGCTGTTGCCGGAACTGATTGGAGGTATACGGGCGGAGCTTCTTCCTACCCCGGGCTTGGTAACTTGCGGGATCATATTTCCGCTTAGGAGTCAAACCCCAACGGGCTTTAAGGCTCTGATTAACTCTTGTAGCCTCTGTCAAGACTTCCTCCACAAGATCCTCAGGGAAAAGATTTGGACCCCAACAAGAGGACCGGATAAGTTTATTCGGTTCGTGCCTAATAGTCGCCTCAGCCAGGACGTGTTTGCGACACCTACGTTTAGCAAGAGCGAAGTCACATAAATCAAAGTATAAAGACTGCAAAGTAGCCTTATTGAGAGACTTAAAGATACTCTCAGTATCATAAGTTAAGGCTATCGACTCCGTAGAAGTGGCCAAGTTCAAAGTTCGACCAACACGTAGGCGGGAATCATACTCCTGTTTAATAAGGGATTCCGGGAGACGGGGAAGCCGTTCACTAAAAATTACTGACGCACAGTCCGCTGTCAGCTTGCCGGAAGTAAAGGTGGTATGGACATTGTCCCAACACTCATTATCTGAAGGAAGAAGGAGGGAGATCGGATCTACCTCTCGGATGGGAGGCAAGGGCTTCTCCTCCAGAGCGTATTGAAAGGCAAGCTCTGCAATCTTAGTGACGCATGGAGTCACGGTATTCTTATCCATTAGGAACATTGTAAAAGAACTTTTGTAAGGCGTCAACATGGTATTGGTGCAACCTATGTCATTAAGAAACCTAGCCCAAACAGATTGGGCTTGTTCCTTTGGGAAAATGACGGTGTCTTTGGGGACCTTATCCAGCCGAACCAGAGCTTCCTCGGTAAGCCTGGCATAACCATGAAAGGGAAATGCGAGACCAGGAGGAAAGAATTCAAAATCCTCTAGTGGACGAGTACCAAGACCTTCCAACGTTAACATCCCGTCTGAGAACGGGGAATGAAGAGCCATGCGCCAAGGGTTATTCTTGGTAAACGGCGGAAGCTTAGAGGCATCCGGGATGAGAGAGCTTTGAACTCGCTCCGGAGCACCATGCTCTAATGCCCCAAGTCTCTGACCAATGTTAGAGAACATCGTGTCCATCTTGGCCTGCATTTCTGACACAATCTTAGATTGCATCTCCGACACAATGCGAAGCATGGCTGATTCGGAAAGGCCCGGGTTAGGAGCAGAAGTGGTGGATTGTACTCCCGGGTCGTGAGACTTAGAGGAGGAGCCGGAAGCCTTAGATGATGGGTTTGTATTCGGTTTAGAACCATGGGAAGCCTTGTGGGGCTTACGAGCTTTTGGCAAAGTCCTAGATTTAGATTTATCTTTGGGGGGAACCGGGTGTGATCGGTGAGACGAATCGCGGTCCCCAGAAAAACCATGGAAAGAAGAGAGATCAGATGAAGAAGAAAGAGCGGGGCTGAGGATAGGAATCTCAGCGCCGGTAACACCTGCCTCACTTACCACCCTACCTGCATCCGGATCATCCAACAACATGGGTTCCACATCCAAGTTCAAGGAGGCAACATTGTCTTCCAGATCTCCGGGGGCATCCGACGGATCTTGATCCTGATCAATGAATCCCGAAATAGTGGCATCAATGTCGGCAATGATGGGTGCCGCAACAGCTCTAGCCACAGCGGCTGAAGACTTGGCATTAGGGTAAATCATTGCACAGTAGTCTTCAGAGAGGACGTAAGGCTGCTTTGATTTCACATTTCGGGCAAATCCCCCAACCCACACTTTCAGTGTGGCCCGAGCCGCAGTCTTCTGCTCTGGGGATGCTTGAAATAATAGTGGGAATTAAAGAAAGGAAGAGTCCCGGAGGTCCTTCAAGACCATGGAAATCTTACTTAAATAGTGTATGTATACCAAATAAAGGTAAGAATAATTAGAAAAGACAACATAGCCAACGGGACTCACCGAATCAGATCCAAGGGTGGTGATGAGGTCAAAACAGACCATACAATTATCAGGATGCCAGACTACGATGTCTTCCAGCTGAACTCCGCAGAGGGCGTGAGACCTACACACTGTATGGCCACAAGGCTGGTGAAGAACAGCCGCACAGGCCGTCGTCTGACAATGAACCATCTATAAAAAGAATAGTATATGAGAAACTGTAATTCTCTTAAGTAGGGGCGGGTCCGGAGGACCTGGGACTAAACATAAGTCTAACTTAAGACTAGAGCTTAACTGTAATACTCTTAAGTAGGGGCGGGTCCGGAGGACCCGGGCCTAAACATAAGTCTAACTTAAGACTGGAGTATAACTATTCATTCCGGTCGAGCCGGGATCATAAAGAAGGATGCAACAAAGAATTAACACACATGGTGTCTGACTTCCCGGAGCGAGGTTAAGCCCCGGACCGGGATATATAAAAGTACATCCATAAACTAATACATATAGGAACTCCGGGGTAGTGATCTGTCATATATAATCATAGTAACTGTTATAAAATAAGGGGGGGCGGAACCGTAGATAAGAACCACCAACAGAACCCGGAGGGTTTCGTATAACATAATTAAAAGTGTGATAGGTGAATATAAAATAGGGTGCACCGGGATCCTACTCTGTTGACCGATGGCCAACCAGTCTAGACAGAGACGAAACCACCGGGACACCCGGAGAGAGGACAAAGTCCATAAACACTGAACTACCCCCTCTGTAAGAAGGGAAGGCAACGGTCCCCTAGGGGAGGGGGGAGAGAAGCCTAGCCACCAACCTAGCGAGAGGGGGAGCTTGGGGGAGGATCACGTGATACGGAGCAGCAGGGCTACCAACTGACGATCCCCAAACACTACCAAAACAGATCATACGGAGTAATAAGCACAAATATTCATTATAAAAGTAATAGCGTTGAAAAATATATAAATATACACATAAAAAATTAGGGCAAGGCATGCAAAATAATGAATAAATCCCGAAGGACAACAACCTGATGGCTTAATAAAAATTGCCGCCCAGTGACGAAGGTCGGCAAGCCATCTACGATACGTAATCTGATATCGGCCCTAAATATGAACCACAAGGGTTCTAAACGCTAAAAAATGAATATCCACTATAAAACATATAAAAAAAAAAAAATAAACTAATAATAAAAATAATACACTTAGTAACACCGCGAGTGAAACTAAAAGCTCTCAAAACAGGAGTACCAACCGTAAGCGGAATCGAGCAAGACCGAGATGATCGAAGAGAATAAACTCTTATAACTTAAATATTAAACGATCTAGATTGCTCAAAACACAGCAAAACATAGCTTGGTACTTAACTTAGACGGTGTCTCCTGGGAAACCGATGTAGAAGCCATAATCCACGGAAAATAAGGCAAAAACACGAGAGCACAAACTAGCGGGTTACCACACAGGCGTGCTAAAAAGGAGTTGGGTTCTGAGCGGATGCAGAGTTGGTGGTGCCGAGTGAGGTTGAACGGCTCTCCTCTATTGGGGGTCTTTGTCGTGGATGAATCTAAATGGTGCGGGACCTCTGGATTATACGCCCAATTCCATACCGACACCAATAGGTGAGCGAGCTAGTTAACCTAGCACTCCTTTACATTTTTTCTCTGGTATATTTAGCAGTAAATTACCTAAGAATAAGTGCTAATAGGAGCTTATTCACTGGCCGGCACAGGTTCAAGCCCAGAAATCTATTTTTGGGTGAGATAGCCATGACGTCCTGATGGAAGGTTCCTTCAGTAGCTTCTTAAGGGTATATATGACTACAGTAGATATTCCCAGAGAATTAAACTAAAGGTTTCACAGAATTCTAACTTCTGGCGCGAGTACCTATAAGGTTTCCCTTTAAGATATCTTATAATAACAGGGGACGTATGCTTGACACGCCACATAGCTATCTGCACCCCACATAGCGTTTACGCTTCGAGGGAGAAGTGTGGCAAGTTATGGGAGGAGCCGTTACAAAGTTCTCCTCCTCCGTTACTGTTACGGTACTCAGCGACGTCAACATCCGGTTGCCATGTTGGCCGCCATTTCCTCATTCCTTCTGGCGTTTATGCCAGCCTCCATCATACAATAAGATAGGGAGGGGCCTGACAGGCCAGAATAGAGAATCAGGGTGGGTCCATCAGGACGTCATGGCTATCTCACCCAAAAATAGATTTTTCTCTTCGCTCAAAATCCGTTTTTTGGGCTCAAGCCATGACGTCCTGATGGAAGTGTACCAGAGAATTAATGTATCGTGGATTTTTTCCCCTTTATAGTAGTGCCTTCGACTTCTAAACAATATTCCTTTGGTCTGATGACCTTAGAGACCGTGACATCTCCATTACATTTCACTGCCAATAGCATATACAGTACATTACTATGTTATGGCTTCCTGCCCCCTTGGCAGGGAAGTCCTATTTGGACGAAAGGAACATCTTGAAGCTAACCTGATGAAGAAACTCACCTGTAGACGAAGATCTTGCCGGTCTCGTAGACAGATCAGGAAAGTTAAGTAATTGTGTTGGAACAATTTTTTACTTTTCTCTAGGTGAGTATACATCAAATAGGAGCAATATTATAACATAGATTATAATAATGATCAAATAATAAGGATAGTAAAAATCTCTAACAGTATTTTATTTCATATGATAGGGCGAAATGAGACGCATATGGTAGCGAAAATTTCTATTTCATTCAATAAAATTTTTGAATTAATATGAAATAAATAAATAAATTTCAATAAAATGTAGTTAACAAACATAGACTAAAGACAACAGAAGACGTGGGTGTGGAATCTGAAAAGGAAGAACTTGCCATTACATACATAAGTTCCAAGGGAACTATAAAGTCTTTTAAAGTCTTATATACACTTCATGTCCAAAAAACTTGTGGCACACGTGTTCTTGTCTATGTTACTTCACCTTTGTAGAAGAACAGTCCTTAGTGTCACCAGGTGGCACTTAAAATCACTATGTTTCGCACTAGGGTCAACACAGGCACCCGTTGAGTTAGAGTCCCGAATAACTCACTGTTCTGCGCAGCACTAGGCAGCAGGTTTTAACACACTACCTGTTGCCACCACGTAACGCTTCAGTTCATGCATCTGCTTCGCATAGTGTTTGAAAAACACTCTTGAGGATTTCCAGCCTGTGAAAGATCGAAGGCTTTCGGAATCCATTGCTTGAAAGAAGTTTAGGGAAGAGGCGACTTTCCTGGGATCATGACCTGCGGGTGTACTGTCAGGATCCGCTCCGCGAATAAAGTAGGTGATCTTCGCCCTTAGTTGTTTGAGTGACAAATCAGATCCCGATGTTTCTCCTTTAAAGAGCTGTCCTCCACCAAAGTCTGAAGTTCTTCGAAGAGAGACCTTTAGACTCTCCACTGGGTATAGAGAGACATCTTCCTTCAGAGGGCAGATTCTCCAGGGACCCCACCTCTTAGTGGGAAATTCATTCTTGGCGAGAAACGTTGGGTCAGGGAAGAGGGTAAGTTCCCCTGTTTCGGTGAACTATATCTGGCCCTCTTCTCTAGATAAAGCCACTTTGTTCCGTAACCGAAATACAAACCACGCTATTTGAATAGGGTATTACTTTCGGCGTAGCTGAAATGATGAGCCATTAGAATTTTAACGAGGGTTTACTACCCCCTCGCTAGTTAGCGAGGGGGTAGGGGAGGGGTAGCTAGCTACCCCTCCCCCCTCACACACCGGTGAACTAGTTCACTTTGCTTTTGGCTCGGGTGATGAACAGACGTGTCTGCTCTCACCCTCGCGTATTGACAGCCTTAATCTTTTTTGCTTTTTCTTTCAGTTGTGTTTTTGGAAGTTGGCCTCTCTCTTTATCATGCGGAAGTGCCCCAGGTTACCAGACCGCCCTTGTGGGACATATGTTAGCGGTCGAGACGGACCCTCACACCTTGTGTCTTTTCTGCAGGGGCCAACGGTGTGATAAGGATAAAGTTTGTAGTGAGTGCAGGGAGTGGTCTACCTCCCAGTGGGAGAGGTTTTCCCGGCGCCGAAAGAAGAAGTCCAAGCGGGATCTTTTTCCTTCAAGGATCTCCTTGAAGAAGGAAATCTCCAAGGACTCTTCTTTTGTTGCCCGAACCTCCTCTGAAGCTCCCACTCGATCGGTCTCTACCGAGAGGCCGTTGAGTGGTAGCGTAGGCCGTACTTTTGTTGACCGACCTCGGGGTTTGGGAGAGGGAGTTGCCTCCCATAGCGAGGCAGCTCCTCCTCCTCCTCCGGGGGAGGATTTATCTATGAATGTTGCTAATGATGATTTATTGCAGCTTTGGGCTTCCTTGGGGCTTAAGGGTTCGCCCTACAGGGAAGCCCTGTTTGACCTTATCCAGTTGGGAGCAGCTATCAAACAGTCGCCGGTGATAGCGGAGGTTGACCCTCTGTCTATCGTCGATGTTGTTGTGGCAGAGGCTTCCGGCGAGTTGGGTCAAACCTCTGCCTTGGGTGCTGATGTTGCTGAAGGCTTGGTTCCCCCCTCTGAACACCCTCCGAGGGAGGGGCCAAGTCCAACGGTCTCTCCTGCAGGTGATTCTCCCCCTCGGGGGAGTTCACTAACAGAGACTCCTCTTCTGAGGACTGACGATGGTGTTCCTGATGCCCCCAGAGGATGTATCTGACACAAGGCTCGTCTTCCTCTTCGCTGTAGAGGCCTTCCTTCTCCTCACAAGGGAGTTAGGAGGCGCCTTTTCGGCTCCTCGCCCTCGCAGTCCCCCGCAGAGGATCCTCCTCACAGTGCTTTGACCGTTGCAGCTGCATCACTGGACCTCTCTGCAGATCGTTCGCGATCTCCCTCGCCTGCCAGACCTGCTGACCTTCCTACTCCGTTCCTGGCAGCTGACGCGCTGTGGGCGCCCACGCACCCCGTTTTCCAACGGGCACCGGTCCCTTAAGTGCCAGGTATCCCCTGCACGCCCACGCTCTTCTGCGGCTCGCCTGTTCCTGAGACAACGACCCAGAGACATCCTATGCCAGGGACAACGCGCCAGCGAGCTCCTGCTGCAGAGTCGACGCGCCAGCGCTCTCCTGCTCGCCACTGATCTCCTGCTCGTCAGCGCTCACCTGCGCGCCAGCAATCTCCTACTCGCCAGCGCACAGCTGCTCGCCCTGATCCTGTTACGCGCGCCCACGATCTCCTGCGTGCCCACAATCTCCAGCTCGCCAGCGCTCTTCACCTGCGCGCCATCGCTCGCCAGCGCGCACCTGCCCGCCATCGCTCGCTTGCGCGCCCTCGATCTCCGGATCTGAGCACATGAAAGAGGAATCGTCCCTTGCCTTCTCACCAGCTATCTCCTGCGCGCTCTCAGAACTCGCCCACCCATTAGCCCTCGCCTGCGCACCATCGCGCGCAGTCACCTTCGCGTGCACAGGTTCCAGCCCCTACCGTGCGCCCTTCCAGAGGCTTCCGAGATCCTGCACGCCCACGCGCCCACGAGCAGTCTCCTTCTCGCGCTTCCATGCCTGCTGGTCCTTCTGCGCACCCTCTGACTTCACCCGACCGTGCACCTGCACGCCATCGATCTCCTGCGCGCCATCGATCTCCTGCGCGCCATCGCTCGCCTGCGCACCATCATTCTCCTGCTCGCCAGCACTCGCCCGCGTGCCCACGTGCACCCGCGCCTTCATCTCCGCGCGCCCGCGCGCGAACCTGGGATTATTCCCTCACGCGAGCGCCAGCGCGATTCCCACCGGGTTTCGCTACCGAGCGAGTCGTCAAGAATGAGAGCAGCTAGGTCGTCTTCACGCTCCCCCCCGGCAAGCGCAGATCAACGCGCTCGCAGGAGGAAGGGAGATCTTCAGATAGGTCCAGGCACCCATCTTCTTCCCTTTCTTTCCAGGCAGGCCATGTTGTAGTCTCTACTCCAAAGGATCGCCCGATTCCCTTCCCTCCAGAGGGACACTGCGTCTGTCAGTAAGCAGCCATGGTTTGAGTCCCTTATCAGAGCTGTCGTCCAGGCTGTCAAGCCTGCCTTCTCTGATTTGGGCCTCAAACCAAGGGCAGCTCCGACCCCACTGAAGAGGAAGAGAGGAGTAGAGGTGGTGGTGACTTCTCCTCGGGTCAAGCTGGCTCCTAAGAAGTCCGTCAGGAAGGCTCCTTCCCCCCCTCAGACGTTTTCTTTATCCCCTGTGGACGAGGATTTCCGTCCTCAGGGGAGTCTTCCGAGGTGAGACCTTTTCCCACCGCACCAATGGGAGCAACCCCACCTCGAGCAGGAGAATCGTCCCGTGTTTGGGCGAAGAGCCCTCAGACTTCGTTGCTGGAGTCCTATATCTCTCCTAGGAGGGAACCGAAGGACTCGAAGACCATCCCGAAATCTTCTTCCAGGATTCGACCAGAGCCAACGAGACCCGCGGAGAATGTCCACGTGTCCCCCCAAGAAGAGCCTTTGGGGAAGGGAGACTTCGCTGCCAGTTCTCCAGGGCGAGAGCAGCAAGGGTCAGAGCATGCCTTCTGGCAGATCTTGACTCTGATGAGGAATCTCAACAAGTTTCTGGACCCTGAGATTCCTCCTCGTGAGGGCAAGGACACGGTCCTGGACCGAGTCTTTGGCACTCAGAAACCCACTAAAGTCAGTGCGGCTCTGCTCTGGTCCCAAGGGGTGAAGAGTGCCAGGGATAAGGTTGAGGGCCAGCTCTCTGAGCACGCCTCCTCCAGCCGTTCCACTGCTGGCAACAAGCTCCTCCCGCCTCCTCGTGTCCACCAGAGGAGGTATTTTGAGATCATGGAGGAGTCTTGTTTAGCTCTTCCGTTGCACCACTCTGTGGAAGAGCTTACCAAGGGAGTTCCTCTTGATAGACTCTCTAGCCGGCAAGTGACTTTCTCGGCGACAGAGATCCTAAACCAGGAGAAGGTCGCGAAGTGTGCCCTGCAGGCTACTTCGTGGCTGGATGTCTGGTTGGGGTCTCTGGGCATCCTTTTGTGGTCCGAGGATCTGTCCAAGGAAAGCACTAGGAAGGCCCTGGAGACCTTCCTCCTCTCGGGCACCCGCACCATTGAGTTTCTGGCCCACAAAGTATCAAACTTGTGGGCCAATTCGATCTTGAAACGACGTGATGCAGTGTTAGAGAGGTTCCATTTGAAGGTCTCAACCGTTGAAGTCAGCAAGCTCAGACACTTCCCTTATGGGAAAGAGCCTGTTTGAGCCCGAGGATGTGGAACAGGCAGCTGAGAGGTGGAGGAAATCCAACCAGGATTCTCTCCTCCAAAGGGCTCTCACATCGAAGCCCTACAAACCTCCAGCACCTCAACAGCAACCTGGCCAGTCCAAGACGACGAAACCGGCAGCGGCAGCGAAGACAACGGTGTCCAAACAGCAGCCCTCTCCTGTCAAAGACAAGAGAGGCAAGAAGTCCTCCAGGGGAGGCAAGAATCCTAGGGGGAGCGGCCGAGGCCGCAAACGCTAGGATTGGCAATCCCCCTGCATATCCACCAGTGGGGGGGATGCCTGCAAAGTTGCGCAATCAGGTGGCAGCAACTCTGGGCCGATTCCTGGACGGTTTCTGTAATCAGTCAAGGATATCGCGTCCCGTTCATAACATCTCTACCTCCCCTGACAGCGAATCCAGTGTCGTTGAGCTCCTATGCCATGGGATCGGCAAAGGGGCTAGCCCTACGGGCAGAAGTCGAGATCGTGCTAAAGAAGGATGCTCTCCAAGAGGTCGTCGACGGATCCCCAGGCTTCTTCAGTCGACTCTTTCTTGTAAAGAAGGTGTCTGGAGGCTGGAGACCAGTCATCGACCTCTCAGCTCTGAACAGGTTGTCAGACAAACTCTGTTCAGCATGGAGACAGCAGACACGGTCAGACTTGCAGTGAGACCACAAGACTTCATGTGTACACTGGATCTGAAGGACGCGTACTTCCAGATCCCAATCCATCCATCTTCAAAGAAATAGTACTTAAGATTCAGCCTAGACAACAAGATCTACCAGTTCAAGATGCTGTGTTTCGGTCTCTCCACAGCACCTCTATGTTTTCACCAGAGTGTTCACCCTGATCTCTTCGTGGGCACACAGGATCGGCATTCCTCTACTCCGTTATCTGGATGACTGGCTGATCCTGGCAGACTTGGAGTCGACCCTTCTTCGACACCGGGACAAGCTTCTGGGACTTTGCCAAGATCTAGGGATCATGGTAAATCTCGAGAAGTCTTCTCTGCTTCCATCTCAACGACTGGTATATCTAGGCATGATCTTGGACACCAATCTCCACTAAGCCTTTCCATCAGACGACAGGATAGCGAGGCTGAGGAGGGTCGCAGATCCTTTCCTCAGACGAGAAGAACTCCCAACCCAATCGTGGTTACGTCTCCTCGGTCACCTTTCTTCTCTGGCCCGTCTAGTTCCAAATGGGCGCCTCAGGATGAGATCCCTGCAATGGCGGCTCAAGTCCCGGTGGAATCAAGGTCACGATTCCCCGGACATTTTTGTCCCTATGGGTCCTGCGGAACGGACGGACCTTCAATGGTGGGTGACAGATGAAAACCTCTGAAAGGGAGTGGCTCTTCTCGTCCTCCCCCGGATTTGATGCTGTTCTCGGACGCCTCAAAAGAAGGGTGGGGGGCCCACGTTCTGAACCACAGGACCTCAGGCCTATGGTCAGAATCAGAAAAGTGCCTCCACATAAACCTGCTAGAGATGAAGGCCGTCTATCTGGCACTTCAACAGTTCCGACAGTACCTGGCGGGTCACTCCGTGGTGGTGATGAGCGACAACACCACGGTAGTGGCTTACATCAACAAGCAGGGAGGTACCTTTTCACAACAGCTATCCCATCTTGCAGTAGAGATACTGAGATGGACTGAAGTCCACTCGATTCCACTATCGGCTCGCTTCATTCCAGGCAAAAGGAATGTGCTCGCCGACAGTCTGAGCAGAGCATCCCAGACAGTGAGTACCGAGTGGTCTTTGGATCCTCTAGTAGCCAACAAAGTCCTGACTTTGTGGGGTTCCCCGACGGTGGATCTGTTCGCGACAGCCTTGAATTTCAAGCTTCCGCTGTACTGCTCCCCAGTCCCTGATCCCAAGGCACTCTGGCAAGATGCCTTCCAACAATGGTGGGACAACATCGACGTTTACGCCTTTCCCCCTGTTCTGTCTGATGAGAAGGGTGCTCAACAAGACCAGAATATCGGTCAACCTGTCAATGACCTTAATAGCTCCGCTATGGCATCACGCAGAGTGGTTCCCAGACCTTCTGCAGCTCCTGACAGAACTCCCAAGAGAACTCCCTCTTCGACACGAGCTACTCAAGCAACCACACACCAACATCTTCCACAAAGCCGTAGCATCGCTGCGGCTTCACGCCTGGAGACTATCCAGCATCTCCTCACAGAGAGAGGCTTTTTGCAACAAGTTGCGGAAAGGATGTCTCGACACCTGCGAAAGTCATCCGCAGGAGTCTACCAGGCTAAGTGGAGAGTCTTCTATGGTTAGTGTCGTGGAAGGGGTATCTCTCCACTCGATGCCACTATTCCAGCAATAACGGAGTTTCTTGTGTATTTACGGGAAGAAATGCGCCTTTCAGTCTCGGCAGTGAAAGGCTATCGCTCAGCCTTAAGTCTTGCCTTCAGGCTAAAAGAAATGGACATTTCCTCCTCGCTGGAACTTTCTATACTCATACGAAGTTATGAACTTACCTGCCCTCAGTCGGAAGTGAGACCTCCTCCATGGAACGTGGTTCGAGTCCTCAGGGCTCTTAAGAGACCTCCGTTCGAACCATTACGCCAGGTTTCTGATCGCCAACTGACTTGGAAGACAGTGTTCCTACTTGCTTTGGCCTCGGCCAAGCGAGTCAGCGAACTTCATGGTCTCTCGTATGACATCGCCCATTCAAGGGCATGGGGGGAGGTAACGTTCAGGTTCGTCCCTGAGTTTGTAGCTAGTGCTCAAAATCCAGGAGTGCCGGACCCCCGGTTCGACTCCTTCCGGATTTCGAGTCTCCATTCTGTAACAGATGACCCAGACCATCTACTGTGCCCAGTAAGGAGTCTGAGGCTCTATCTTAAAAGAACAGCTGCAGTTCGTCCTCGAGTGCAAGCATTGTTTGTGAGCACAGGAAGGACGAAGATGAGGGTCACTAAGAATACTATCTCAGCATGGATTCGCAGGGTCATCCACCATTCCCTGAATCCAGACTCTACTCCGTCACGTCGCCCTAGAGCACATGATGTCAAGGGCATCGCTACGTCCCTGGCATTCAAGAGAAATTACTCAGTGACGCAGGTTCTACAAGCAGGGGTTTGGAAGCGTCAAACGACCATCACAGCCCACTACCTGCAAGACGTGACCCACAGAAGGCTCGATACATTCTCTATCGGCCCTGTGGTGGCTGCACAACAGCTGGTCTAAACCTCAGGCTCCTTAATGGACAAGTAGCAGAAGGTTGAGGGCAATGTTACCTGGTTTTAGTCTGCATGAATGAAAAGGTATGCCTGGCCCTTATTCTTTTCTTCATCCTCCCCTCTCTTGGGGAAAGCAGCATCCTGGGTTCTCTGCACAGCTGACCTCAAACCACTGCAGGTAAACCATGCTTCCTTGTGTTCCTAGTATTAAGATAATACTGTCGCGTCCCCCATACCCTTATGAGGTGGTATTGGGAATGTCCTAACCTAGAATTCCAGCTAAATGACTCCAGGTCAACTTCCTAGGATGAGTCACACTTCATTCCCTCACACACAAGCTTACGTAGGCTGCGATCCTTGCAGAGCAAGGTAATTGCGAGGTGCAGGGACTCCTTATCTTGAGTTCTACATACTCAGATACTGAGTCCCCGGGCAAAAGCAAAAGCCAGTACGGCTGGGACTTACCACCCTTCCTAAGGGTTAAGTGACCCTATTTAAATAGCGTGGTTTGTATTTCGGTTACGGAACAAATGACAAATTCGTAGATGATTTGTATTTTTCCTAACCATACAAACCTTAGATATTTAATCAAACTTGGCCGCCAGCCCTGTCCCCCGGGATAAGTCCTACCTCTAAGCAAAGTGAACTAGTTCACCGGTGTGTGAGGGGGAAGGGGTAGCTAGCTACCCCTCTCCTACCCTCTCGCTAACTAGCGAGGGGGTAGTAAACCCTCGTTAAAATTCTAATGGCTCGTCATTTCAGCTACGCCGAAAGTAATACCCTATTTAAATAGCTAAGGTTTGTATGGTTAGGAAAAATACAAATTTATCTACGAATTTGTCCTATTTCACTGACTCGGGCTCCCGAGGCGAGAGCAAAAAGGAAAATCACTTTTTGAGTCAAGTCTTTCAGAGGGCAAGACTCATTGTCCAGACTAGAGGCAAAATGGAGCACCTTATCAAGAGACCAGGAGATGGGTCTCGGTGGAGGTGCAGGACGGAGTCTAGCACATGCCTTTGGAAGCTTGTTAAAGATGTCGTTGGACAGGTCTATCTGGAAGGCGTAAAGTAATGGTCTTGTCAAGGCCGATTTGCAAGTGGAAATCGTGTTGGCTGCTAAGCCTTGTCCATGAAGGTGAATGAAGAAGGACAGACAAAAATCTATAGAGATTTCTGTAGGATTTTTAGCCTTGACGAAGGACACCCACTTCTTCCAGGATGACTCATATTGCCTTCTGGTAGACTTAGTTTTGTATTCCTCTAGGAAGTCTAAACATTTCTTCGAAATCCCAAACCTCTTCTTCACGGCTAGGGAGAGAAAATCATGAGATGAAGGTCTCGGGTTTTCTTTGATGAAGCGAAGACAGTCGACTTCTGAACCTGATGGGAGAGAACTGGGTCTGGCAGAGGGATCAGCTTGGGCTGTAGCTCCAAGACTAGAGGGAACCAGTTGCTCCGGGGCCACTTGGGTGTCACTAGGGCTGCTGTTCCCTTGAAGGTTCTCAGCTTGGTGAGGACTTTCAGCAGAAGGTTGGGTGGAGGGAACAGGTAAATCTTGGACCATCTGTTCCAGTCCAGAGACATGGCGTCCACCGCTTCCGCTCTTGGGTCCTCGTATGGGGCCACGTAAAGAGGAAGTTGCTTGTTGTCGCTCGTCGCGAAGAGGTTAATCTGCAGTTCCGGGACTTGACGGGAGATGAAGGATAATGATCTTGCGTCTAGGGACCATTCCGACTCTATTTGGCTTTTCCTCGATAGAGCGTCCGCCGTCACATTGCAGAATCCTTGTAGGTGAACTGCTGAGAGGGGCCATCTCTTCTTGTCCGCTAGGCGGAAGATGGGCAATAGCACTTGGTTGAGTTGGGGCGATCTTGAGACATCTGACCACAACGGCGCTGTCCAGAGTTAGACGGATGTGGATCGTAGGATGTGGGGACAGTTTCTTCAGAGTAAGAAGAACCGCCATGGCCTCCAAGATGTTGATGTGAAACGTCTTGAATAGGGGAGACCATGTTCCTTGAACTTTTCGCTGATGGGAGTGACCCCCCATCCTTCCAGCGAAGCATCCGTGTGGATGGTGACCGACGGAGGTGGTGGTTGAAGAGGAACTGATCTTTTCAGGTTCTTTGCCTCCGACCATGGATTTAGGAGTGAGCGAAGCCTGGTTGGTAGAGGTCTCTTGAGATCTCTTCGAGCGATGGATGCGTTTCTTCTCCAGACTCCCGATGCATCTTTTAGCTGTGCCCGTAGCACTGGGTCTGTCACAGAGGTGAACTGGAGGGAGCCGAGCACTTGTTCGTGTTGTCGCCTTGAAATCCGTTTGGATTTTAGGAGTCTCTTGACAGATCCCGCTATTTCCTTCCTTTTCTTCAGAGGGATGGAAAGAGGGTGTGACTGAAGGTTCCAATGGATTCCCAGCCATTGAAACTTCTGAGCTGGAGACAGTCGAGACTTTTTGGTGTTGATTTTGAAACCCAGATGTTCCAGGAACTGGGTCACCTTTCTGCAAACACGCGAGCATTCTTCGGAGGATGCTGCCCAAACCAGCCAGTCATCTAGGTAAGCCATCACCTGGACGCCTTGAAGACGTAGCTGTTGGACGATCGTGTCTGCGAGCTTCGTGAAGATTCTTGGAGCTACGTTGAGTCCGAAGGGCATGGCCCTGAAAGCGTACTGCCTTCTTTGAAGCTTGAATCCTAGGTAGGAGGAAGCCTGGTGATTCATTGGAATGTGCCAGTAGGCGTCCGCCAGGTCTATTGAGACCGTGTAAGCCTTGTGAGGTAGTAGGGCTCTTATATGTTGAAGAGTCAGCATCTTGAATTTGTTGTTCGCTATGAATTAGTTGAGAGGGGAAAGTCCAGAATGACTCTGAGTTTGTCGGAGTCCTTCTTGGGAACACAGAATAGTCTTCCCTGGAACCTGGAGGACTTTACCCTCTTGATCACCTTCTTGTTCAAGAGTTCTAGGACGTATTCTTCCAGGACAGGGGTGGAGTGTTGGAAGAATTGGTGGAAGGTTGGAGGTGGTGTTACCCAGCTCCACCCTAGTCCCTTCTTGATGATGCTGTGGGCCCAAGGATCGAAGGTCCAACAATCCTGGAAGTGGCGAAGTCTTTCTCCTACCGGAAGCATTTCATTGGTTCTGGTTTCCCGAGGATTTACCACCTCGGCCGCCTGCTCCCCTCCCTCCTCTCCCTCTAGATGGACGTCGAGAGGAGTCTTTGCCGGAACCTCTACCTTTGGGGCGAAAGGTAGTAGATTGCCTTTCATAGACTGGTGTAAAGACTGGTGACTGAGCCACCACAAGCTGAGGGACCAACTGAAAGGTCTGTTGTGGCTGAGCAACCAACTGGTGAGTAGCGGGTGCCGGAAACTGGCGCTTAGCCTGACGCTGGTGGGGTCGCGGCTTGTTGGACTTCTTCTTGGGTTGGAGGCCTTCATCCTGAGAAGATATCCTCATTCGGGAAATGCCCCACTTGTTGAGAAGGTTCCGGTTCTCAGTGGCGGCTCTGTCAACGATCTCTTTCACGAGGTCGTTAGGAAAGAGATATTTGCCCCAAATGTTGGAGGAAATCAGCTTCCGGGGTTCATGTTTGACGGTGGCATCCGCAAACACTAATTCTCTACAGGCTCTCCGGGCCTTGATGAAGCTATGCAGTACAGGTCCTTCGTCAAGGTGGCAAGGTGGGTCTTTGCAAGAACCATGTAGAAGCCTGGGACCCGAATGTCCCCGGCCATTGTCTCAAGCTGTACCTGAAGGGACAGAGAGGCAGCCAGCCTCTCTTTTGTGTCTTGCTCCTGACGTAGAAGGTACTCGGTGAGCTTGGGGAGGTTCCAACTTTCCTACCGCGAAAGTTAACTGGATATCTTTCCAGCTTTTGTTATCAGGAGGGAGGGCGAGGGAGAGAGGCCTACATTCATCCAATGTAGGGCAGGTTTTCCCTTCCTCCACCGCCTTCAACACTGCCAGCAGGGCCTTTTCGGAGAAAGGAAAGACCATGGTGGTAGGAGCAAGAAAGGACGGGTGCTTCTTGCTTAGGGCCAGCACCTTGGAGTTGGTGTAGCCCCTGCTCTTGAGGCAGTCGGCTAGAAGAGCTTGGGCCTTAGCATGGTCAAATACTATGACCTCCTTAGGCTTGGTCTCCTCCTTGGAGACTGGTTCGGATTTGAGACGGACGTAACAGTCCGGGTAGGCTTCAAAGCTAGGCCAGAACTCCACCTCTTCAAGGGGGACGGCGCCTAGCTTAGGGTTGATAACAATTCGTCCTCTTGTAATGGGCATGTGTTCTGCATGCCACCAAGGGTTTGTCACTGAGCAGGAGGGAAGATCCTTGACGCTGATCTTCTTTGGTGTCTGTTTCGACATACGCATAATCTCCCTCTTAAGGTCCGCATGCCCTTGGCGGAACTTCTCATCCAGGAGTGCCACTAGAGCTTGGAGGGTATCCTGGGTGCCCACCACTGCAGGTACTGGAGTGGCGGAGGTAGAGGGGACTGGTTCCGAAATGGCAACGGAAGAAACAGAAGGGGTGCGGGCGACCTCGCCCTCGGAGTCTGGAGTGTCCACTTGGTCTTCCTCTTCTTGACCCTCAGCCATCAGGGTCCTTTCGGTATTATCCGACACATCTGACATCTTCTCCACTTCGTCGATATGACAGTCTTGGAGAGCGTCCGAAACGTCCGGTTCAACCGTCAGTTGGACGCAGGGGATCTCAGGCTTGGGAATGACGGCATTCGCAGATGCCTTAGAGCATCCTTTCGTTTGGGAGATAAGGCCCCGTGGCGTTCTTTTGGAAACCACGCACCCACTTGCGTAGTTTCTCTCGGGCGATGTCCCTGGCCTCCGCTGACGGAGGGTTGTCGAACGCCTCATCGAACAGGTTCTTGCATACAGTGCAGACCTGCGGGTCCCAATAACGAAGGTTCCCTTTGGAGATTGAACAGCCGGCGTGGGTTCGGCACACCAGGTGGCCATAGAACTCGGGGCGACGAACGCTGCAGAAGGCGCTCTCACACCGCATGTACTCCTCCTGTAAAAGAAAGGCAAATGAGTCTTTGGAAGTCAATAACAGTATGACTTACAGTAATCTTAGATTAGTATTAAAGTTATCAAACTTATAATATAAGATTCCTTTTCATGAATAAGCTTAGGATAGATAAGCTAGAAAAGAGGCAGGAAAGACACATACTAGTGCAACACACCCACCCAATTGCCGTGACCCCACACCATAACTAATTCTAAGAGCTCTTCATGAGCCCTAGGCAGAGGAAGAAACATCCACATTGGATGAGCCAAGCTTAGGCATCCTCCGAGGAATTAGATACAGTGAGAGGGGGAGCTGAATTCATTCAGTATACTGTAGAAGAAAAAGGAGGGATAGATCTAATCCCCCTTATTCAGGTTAGGTCCCGGCAAGAGACTGCGCATAGATGCACAGAATATTCTGGAAAATTTTTACTGTACAACTATACACAATAGTTTTCAGTCTAGGGTATATATTATACCATAGATGTACTGGCTATTATCCATAGCTGCACAATAATCACTGCCGGCAGGGGGAAGGAGTGACTGTCCACTGTATAGCCAAGATGGATGGCGCCGGCAGCGTGACGGCATGCCGGAAGCGCGCCTGGCGCCGGCAATTCTCCATCAAGGGAAGACACCTTTATGTGATGGCAGATCGCCGGCAAGTCGGCGGCCCCCGGCAGCCGGCAAGTGACCGGCAAAGGTATACCGACACTGACATCATTCAATGAGACAAATAGGATACCGAAGACACTGTCGGCTGTCGCCGGCAGAGTGGAGGTGGCAGTGGACCGGCACTGAGAGAGAGAGGGATAGGACAGGAGGAGAGAGAGGGAAGGGTAGTACTCGACACCTATACCCCTTCTTCCTCTGGAAGGAGTGTTCAAATGAAAGGGAGAGGGTGGCAACCTTTCATCCAGTCGCAACAGAGCCGGCAATCGGCTATAGTTGCCGGTGGCGGCCCAAGGGAGGACCGAAGAACACTCAAAGATAGTGAGGTCTTCCGCCAGCAGACCGACCTGTCGTATGCTATCCCATAGTTCGACTATATGCGGGAAGCATAGCTGTTCGGACCAACCAACGAAAGGACCAAGCCGAACCTACGACCCGCCGGCACGCGGTGGAGTTGTAGGACGGCGGCCAGGGGTGTGATGGCTAAGCCAGCACAAAAGGATAGAGGGGGAGGGGTAAGGGTCCTGAGGGGGAATGTAGGGGGGAGGCGTAGCTCCCACCGGCACTCCCAGGGGTGGGGATTCTGTTCAGGGCTAGCCTATCTAGGTAGGAAGAATCCATTCTCCAGCCTAGGGTAGGTTAGTACAGAGAAGGTACAGCACTAGTGTCCTGTCCTAAACTATAAGGAGCAGAATCCCTTTGGACTGCCTAACCTGGGCTAGTGGAGCTAGCCCCCCAAACCAGGAAAGACAGGGGTTAGGACAAGTCGCTAGGCCACAGGGAGGAAGGGTCTTAACCCAACCAAGTGTGGACTAGGGGGAAAAGCAGAGCCCCTCCACCTTCACCCACCAGCAGGGACCAGAAGGAGAGTACATTCTCCTAATGGGGAGTTGGAGGCAAACGACTGGTACTCTGAGGTTCTGTCCCAAACTCAAAGCGCATGTACTATGGCAAGGAGTGGGGAAAGAAAAATCCTAGCCTAACCTTACCCGAATGCATTCGAGGTAAGGAGGGGTAGGATGTAGCCTAGGCTACCTCAGAGGGAGGAGATTACCTTAGATAAGGTAACTGGGGAGGTGAGAAAGTATACAAGAGCCCTAGCGTTAGGTTAGGGGCAAGGGAGACGACTACCAAGATCACCGAAACACCTCGTATACTTCCTAAAAGGCGAAAAAACATATGTGCAATCACTGAATCTTATATGTATAAATGCCTATATCTTTATTTTGTAGTTTAACACTAGGAACACTTATTATATCATGCAAGAAAGTAAACAAGGACGCTTAGGCTATCGAGCCTAGGGGCTAGGCTAGCAATCTAGTATGACAAATTCGAAGATAATTTGTATTTTTCCTAACCATACAAACCTTAGCTATTTACATTGGGTTTACCTTTTAGCGCAGCTGAAATGGCGAGCCATTAGAATTTAACGAGGGTGTATTACCCCCGCGCTAGTTAGCGGGGGGGTAGGGGAGTGGTAGCTAGCTACCCCTCCCCCCCCCTCACACACAGGTGAATGCTCACTTTCACTTAGAGGTAGAACTTGTCTTGGGGGACAGGGCTGCCGGGCAAATATGTGTAAATAGCTAAGGTTTGTATGGTTAGGAAAAATACAAATTATCTTCGAATTTGTCATTTGTTCCGTAACCGAAATACAAACCACGCTATTTACATTGGGTGACTTACCCCTTAGGTAGGGTGGAAAGTCCTCAGCCATACTGGCTTTGGCTTTACCCGGGGAATCAGAATCCGAGTGAGTCGCACTCGAGAAAAGGAGTCCCTGCACCTCACAAGTTCCTTGCTCCGCAAGGAACCGTGTGGCCTACATAAGCTTGTGTGTGAAGGAAGAAGTGTGACCCGTCCTAGGCAGTTGACCTGGAGTTCCAGAAGGAACTCTGGGTTAGGACGTTCCCAATACCACCTCGTCAGGGTATGGGGGACGCGACAGTATTGACTCAATACTCGGAACACAAGGAAGCATGGTTTACCTGCAGAGGTTCGAGGTCAGCTATGCAGAGACCAGGATGCTGCTTCCCCGTAGAGGGGATGATGAAGAAAGAAATAAGGGCCAGACTTACTTCTTTCGTTCATGCAGACTAAAACCTGATAACAATGCCCTCAACCTTCTGCTACCTGTCCAAAAGGGAGCCTGAGGTTAGACTAGCTGTTGTGTAGCCACCACAGAGCGATAGAAAACGTATCGAAACTCCTGTGGGTCACGCCCTGCTGGAAGCGGGCTGCAAAGGTCATTAGACGCTTCCAGACTCCAGCTTGTAGCACCTGCGTCACAGAGTAGTATTACTCGAAGGCGAGGGACGTTGCGATGTATCCAACATCGCACTGTAGGGCGACGTGACGGGGGAGGGTCTGGAGACAGGTCGAGATGAATGTCCTTGAGTCCGAGCTGAAGAGGTATACTGGTGACTCTCCCCGTGTCCTCCTTGTGCTCCCAAATCGGCTGCAACTGAGGACAAACTGCAGCTGTTCCCAAAGCTAACCTCTCGATTCCTTTACTGGCAAGAAAGAGAAGGTTTTGGGACATCAGATACAGAATGGAGACTCGAAATCTTGAAGGAATTGGACCGAAGGGCCGGGACCCCAAGATTCTGAGTCTAGCCAACAACTCAGGAGCGAACCTGAATGTTGCCTTCCCCTCTTCCTTAGAAAGGGCGGAGTCGTACGAGACCAAGAAGATTGCTTACACACTGGCCGCGGCCAGAGTAAGCAGGAGACCCAAGACGGAATACAATCCGAGGCCTGTCGTAAAGGGTCTTGAGAAGATCTCTTAAGGGACTAAAAAGTCCGAGCCATGCTCCAAGTTGGAGGTCTCACTCCGACTAGGGCAGGGACGATCGTAGCTTCGCATGAGCGAGGAAAGATCCAGCGGGCCTTTAAGCCTGAAGGCCAGGGAAAGGCTGAGCGACAGGCTTCATTGCCGAGAGCGGAAAGGAGTTTCCTCCCGCCGAAAGGCAATAAGACCGTTATTGCTGGAGAAGAGGCCTCAAGGGAAGAGGTATATCTCCCACGGCACCAACCACCGAAGACTCTTCACTTCGCCTGGAAGACCCCTGGGGATGACTATCGCAGATGACGCGACTGTAGCGGGTTGTCTCTTCTTGAGGAGGAGGCGTAGTGTCTCCAGGCATGAAGCCGAAGCGACGCCCCGGTTCGTGAAAGATGTTGCAGTGTGGTTGTTTGAGTAGTCTGTGCCGTGGGAGAAGCTCTCCCGGGAGTTCCGTCAGGGGAAGCAGAGGGTCCAAAAACCGTTCTGCGCATAGTCCCAGTGGAGCTCTCCCATTGAAAGGTTGACAGACAACCTGGTCTTGTTGAGACCCATTCTCCACAGACAAAAAGGAGGGAAGACGCAGGCGTCGAAGTTGTCCCACCATCACCGGAATGCATCTTGCCAGAGTCTCGGGGTCTGAGACTGGGGGGAAGAACAGCGGAAGCTTGAGGTTCCAAGCTGTCGCGATCAGGTCCCCCAGACCAGGACTTGCTGGTTACTCAAGGCCAAAGACCCCCAGGTACACTCTCTCTACGAGGCTCTGCTCGGATAGTCGGAGAGAACATTCCTCTGCCTGGAATGAGAGAGCCAATGGTGGTATTGAGAGTATCTCAATCATCTCGGTATCTCTACTGCAAGATGTGAAGGTGTGGAGATGCGTCCCCTGCTGGTTAGAACACGCCAGAATCATGAAGTCGACGTGCACGGAGCGACTCGGCAGGAGCTGTAGGATCTGTAGAGGGGCCAGACTACGGCCCCTAAGCCTGCCTGAATGACGGAGAGGTATCCTTCAGGTCCTGACCATAGGCCTGGACCAGAACATGCCCCCCCCCGTTTTCTTTGACGAGTCCGAGAACAGCATCAAGAATGTGGAGAAAGGACGAGAATATCCACTCCCATCAAAAGGTTCCATAGGTCAACACCCATTGCAGGTCTAATAGTTCCGCTGGTCCCATAGGGGCCAGGAAGTCCGGTTAATCGTTGCCTGAAACCACCGGAACTTGGACCGCCCCACATGGAACTTATCCTGAGGCGACCGTTCGGAACTATAGACGGGTCAATGAGGAAAGGAGAACTAGGAAACGTTCCAAGGTAGGGCTGAAAGCTCTGCTTGACTGAGAACAGGTACTGCGACTCTCCTCAGCCTTGCCACAGTCAACTGAAGGGAAGGCTCGGAGGAGGTGGCAACAGAATCTGGCGTCCCCAGGTGGTCACCCATCCAAGTACCGACCAGAACCAACGTTGCTTAACCTCGCTGGACGGACGAGAAGCGGGGTTTCCAACGTGGTAAGGCCGTTGACTCAATATCATGGCCAGATACTCCAGATGTTGAGGCCGAAGAAGAGAAGGCTCCTAGCAAAATACCATGAACCCACACTCATGGTAAGCATCCGGAAGCTTGTCCCGGCGCTGAAGAAGGTCGAACCCGAGCCTACCGGAGTTGACCAGCCCTCCAAAAAGCGAAGGAGGCGGAAGCCTGCACCTGAGCGGCCATGAGGAAAGCAGGGAGAGTTCTCTGGGGAAAAAAACCTGGGATGCCACGGCGGGATCGCCACACTGCATCATAAGCAGGAATACCTGCAGTCTAGGCTGAATTCCACGAGCTCCTTGGAAGATGGATGGAATGGAAACTGAAAGTACTCGTCCTTCCGATCCAGGGTTTAAGGAGTCCTGTCGCCTCGTTACCAGTCTGATCGATTCTGCTGTTCTACGCTGGACGAAGTTTGTTTGACAAACTTGATCAGGGCTGAGAGGTCGACTACGGAACTCCCGTCTCAGATACTTCCTTACAAGAAAGGATCGACTGAAGAAGCCGGGGGTGAAGCCGTCGATGATCCTATGGAGGACCTTCTCCTAAGGTATGGATCATTCTGGCCAAACGGGCAACTCTTGCCGACCCTATGGCATAGAGGTTCAGAGACACTGAATTCGCTGACAGAGACGGCAGGCGCGATATCCTTGGCTGATCACAGAGATCATGCGGGAATGGGCATCGGGAAGCTGTCATCCGGATGAGTAACCTTAAGCATCCTCCCAGCGTGAAACCTGCAAGGGGGGGGGTTGCCAATCCTAGAGTTCGTGAACTCTGCCGCTCCCTTTAGGACTATGGCGCCTCCCATGCCATCTGTTTCTGACAGGAGGAAACTGCAATTGGACACCTTGTCTCAGTTGTCGTAGCCGATAACTTAGGCCGACGTGGTTGAAAGAAAAAGGCGCTGGAGCCCTGCAGAGTCTGGAAGAAAGCGCCTTGGAGGAGTGAAAACGGAAGTTGACTTCCTCCGCACAGCCGCTGTCTAAGTCTCTGTCCTTGGGCACAAACAAACTCTTCTCAAGGATGGAAGGGTGTCTGAGGTTGTCGACATCCACGGATGAGACACCCGAAAGGAAGCCCTCGGTCAGCGCGTCCAGATGGTCCAACATCGAGCTTGCCCGCAAGTTAGATACTGTACTTAACGACGAAACGCCAAGGTGCCTGAGCCCGAGAGGAGGAAAGTACCCATGACCTTCCTGTAGCTTCCTTGAACCAAACCTCGGGCCGTAACCGAGGAGGGAAAGGACCTGGTAAGCCCCCTACATGAGGTGGAGAAGAGGAAGGGGTAAGCAGTCACCCCTTGGCCGATGGAGAAATCTCGAACGGAAAGCCCCCCGCCAAAAATCCTTCCAGGGAATGACAGGGAAGGGCTAACCCAGGTTCTGGAAAGAGGAGTGTTGCTCAGACCTCCCTGAAGATTCTTCCTATTCTTGCAAGTGCCATGCTCTGCGTTTACGGGGTGAGGCCATGTTCTGGAAATACGCTCCAGAAGAACTCGCCAGGCTGGCCATGCTGCGAAAACCCCAATGGGAATCGTGGTCGCAATCGCCCTGGAGCTCGCGCGATGGTAAATCAATGATTTGCGCGTGGGCGAACGTGGAGGCGCCCATGCGCGGTCACGCAGGAACGCAAACGAAGGTGAGCGAAGGAGCGCAGAAGGAGGGCGAGCGTGGAAGGAAGGGCGAGAGCTGGTGGTCGGCGAGTGATAGCCCATAGGCGAGCAATGGATACTGCAAAAATTAAGCCGACGTTCGTGCGAAGAAACACTGTAGGTTCGCGCGACGGGACACCGTCGGTTCGCGCGACGGAACCCCGTCGGTTCGCGCGACGGAACCCCGTCGGTTCGCGCGACGGAACCCCGTCGGTTCGCGCGACGGAAACCGTCTGTTCGCGCAATGGAATACCGTTGGTTCGCGCGCGGGCGAACATTGGAGAGCATATGCGCGGGCGCGCATGAGCGTAGACGTGCAGGCACGCGGGCGTGCGGTCGCGCAGGAACGTGGGCGTGTGACCGCGCAGGCACGCGGGTGAGCACAGGCGGTTGGGAGACCGATGGCGCGTTGACGAGCGATGGTGCGTTCTGGCAGGGCGATAGCCCGCAGGAGAGTGACGGAGCGTTGGCAAGTGATGGCGCGTCGGCAAGTGATGGCGCGTCGGCAAGCGATGGCGCGTTGGCGAGTGGTGGTGCGTTAATAAAACGCTAGCGAGCAGATGAAGAATCGCGCGGGTGCATAGGCGATTGCCAACGTGAGAGAGACTAGTGATGGTTAGCACGCATCGCGCTAACAGAAGGCGCACAGGTGCATCAGGAAGGTGAGCGCTGAAGCCAGCTGTTAATCAGGCGATCCCGTTGGCGCCCATTGGTGCGCGGCAAAGAAGGGCGCGCAGATGTGCGCTGGCGATTGAAGAAAGCTGGCGCACAGAAGGACAGAAGAAAAGGTGAGCGCTGGGGAGCAGGAGGAAGATCTACGGCAAGACTCAGCTACCGGAGATCGTGGTCCACAGCAGGCGAGCGCTAGATCGCTACTGATGGTGGTCAGGGGAACTGACACGCGTGGCAGATCGATGGCGATCGTTGACGCGTAGGAGATCGCTGGCGAGCAGGTGAACGTTGACGCGTCTAAGGTCGCTGGCGAGCTGATGATCGCTGACGAGCAGAAGGCAACGCGTGGAAGCCTGCGCATAGAAGAAGAGTCCTTGACCCAGACCTGAACCGAATTTCTAGATCGCGAGGGCGAACGTGGGCGCACAGGGCGCGTAACAGGAACCAACAGGAACAGCAGAGATGATCATCATGAGAGCGCTGACGAACAGGAGAGCGCTGACGAACAGGAGAGCATTGGCGAACAGGAGAGCATTGGCGAACAGGAGAGCGCTAGCGATCAGGAAGCGCTGATGAGCAGGAGAGCGCCTGTGTGCTAACACTGAGCAGGAGCAGGCCGGAAGACCGATGCCTGTCCGCCAGGAGACTGATGTCCATCGGAAGACCGTTGTCCATCGGGAAGACCGTTGTCCGTCGGGAAGACCGTTGCCCGTCGGAAGACGAGGTCAGACTGCTGTCCATCTGCACCAGGGCGGATGTAGGAGTTGTAGGCTGCAAACGTAGATTCAGAAAGGCGCCTCTTAGCACCCTTATAGGGAGATGAGAGGCCCTTACGACGAGGCGGACGGTGAGCCTTACGGCGAAGGAGGCCAACAGCAACAGCAGCAGAAGAATCCTCCGAAGAGGAGTCTCTATGAGTGTACTTTCTCGCGAACGAAAGAGAAACACTTCGTAGAAGAGACTGGTCAGCCAGTGACCTAAAAGGAACAATCCTCCGAAGAGGGGCTCCTGCAGTTGCCCAGCCCCTTGAGCGAAACTGCAGGTGTGACCGCTCAGCACCAAGAGCATAGTCGCACGAAAAAAAGGCAAGAGAAGAACCCCCCAAAAGGGGAAAAACTCAAGCCTGGACAGGAAAAACTTCCCTCGGAAGGAAAGTTACCCACCCAAGGAGGCAAGCCTCCTGAGTTCTAAAATGAACTGGAGAGCTGTCAATCGTCACGGGAGTACTTCCAGTAGAAGGAGACACGCCCCTGACGAAAATCCAAAGGGGAGGCAGCAACAGCCGAATCCCCAGGCCTCCACAAGACAGCTCACACCGTAGCCATATTACAGAAACGAACTAGATCGGTAACTGTAAAAAAATAAAAACAAAAAACATTAGTACACATTCATTCCCCCGGGAAGGCTCCGAAGAGGAATCCCGAGGGAAAGGAAACAAGAATTACACAACAGGCACGTGCCCTCACAACCACTTACACTCACGGAAGGAGAGCTGTAACCAGAACAGAATTACAGTGAACCCTCGCTACTTCGCGGTTCGACAATCGCGGTTCGACAATCGCGGATTCACCACTTCGCGGGTTTTTTCCATAACCCATATATATATACATATCGCGGATTTTCCGGAAAATTCGAAAATACCGCGAAATCTGAAGACAACCAAATACGATATTTTGTTACCTGTAATTCCATTAATACTGTAATTAGTAATATCTGCTCTTACTGATTGTTCATTGCATTACATATGATATATAATTCAGCACAGAAAGAAATAAAACACGAAAAGAGAATGTGATCATACGATAATGTACTGTATACAGTACGTAGTAAAATTAAATCGAACATGAAACGCAAATCAGATGCAGTCATACAATATTAGAATGGTGTACAGTAAGGCTGCTGTTGACTACAGTACTACTGTACGTACAGTACTACAAATGTAATGGATGTGCTTCTTTTCCATGAATCTTTTGTATGTATACGTACGTAGTACTGCATCCAATAATATTCTTTGTTGCAAAAATCGCATTTCGAATAAGTGTACGAGAGAGAGAGATAGAGAGAGAGAGAGAGACACACACATCCTACAACAAAAGCGTAAAATAGCGTACGTAAAGCTGTATTATTATTATTGTTATTATTATTATTATTGTTGTTGTTGTTAATAAAATTATTATTGTTATTATTATTATCATTATTATTATTATTATTACTGTATTACTGTACTGTACTGTATTATCATACGATAATTCAGTACTGTATACAGTACGTAGTAAAATTAAATCGAACATGAAACGCAAATCAGATGCAGTCATACAATACGTATTAGAATGGTGTACAGTAAGGCTGCTGTTGACTACTGTACTACTGTACGTACAGTACTACAAATGTAATGGATGTGCTTCTTTTCCATGAATCTTTTGTATGTATACGTACATAGTACAGTACTGCATCCAATAATATTCTTTGTTGCAAAAATCACATTTCGAATAAGCGTACGAGAGAGAGAGAGAGAGAGAGAGAGAGAGAGAGAGAGAGAGACACACACACATCCTACAACAAAAGCGTAAAATAGCGTACGTAAAGCTGTATTATTATTATTGTTATTATTATTATTATTGTTGTTGTTGTTAATAAAATTATTATTGTTATTATTATTATCATTATTATTATTATTACAGTACTGTACTGTATTATTATCATTATTTATTATTATTACGGTATTATTAATCTACGTACGTTCGGTATGCGCGGGGCATCTTCTATGAGTTGGTAACCTACGCATCATAGTACTGTAAGACGGGTTGTGATTGGTTCAAGCGCTGATAGATGACGAATCAGAACTCAAGTTTTGTTATCTAGCCTGTGATTGGTGTTTTGCCATCATCTCCTACCCGCAGCATCTAGGTTCTCGCGGGGCTGGATCATCCACTTTCTCTTACCGCGACTTTTTTAAGTTGAACTTTTTGTCAAATCCTACTGTAATGGCTCCCAAGCGTTCTGCTTCTCTTAAGGCTGGTAGTGAGCCTAAACGCCACCGAAGGATGATGACGATAGCTGAGAAGGTTACGCTTCTCGACATGTTAAAAGATGGTAGAAGTTACGCGGCCGCTGGCCGCCATTTTGGCATCAACGAATCTACTGTTCGCTATATCAAGAAGGACGAGGCGAACATTAGAAAGACGGCTGCAATCACCTTTAGCAGATCAGCGAAGCGAGTCGTTACAACGCATAATAAAACGATCGTACGCATGGAAGGTGCTTTAGCTGTGTGGATTGCCGACTGCCGGAAGAAGAACATAGCGTTGGATACGAACACCATCCAAACAAAGGCTTTGAGCTTATATGAGAATTTTGCTGCAAAGGAACCTAAAGACGACGACGGCAACCATGCTGAAGATGATGATGATGCAGATGATCCTCAACCAGGGACATCCACTGATTCCCAGCCTCAGAAACGTTTTTTCCGCCAGCAAAGGATGGTTCGCGAAGTTTCAGAAACGCTTCGCCCTGAAAAGCGTTTCCCTGCATGGGGAGTCTGCTTCCGCTGACACTGCCGCTGCTGAAACTTACGTGAACCAGACGTTCAAGAATATTATCGCCGAAGGTGGATACAAGCCGGAACAAGTCTTTAATATGGATGAGACCGGCTTGTTTTGGAAGAGAATGCCGTCGCGAACTTTCCTGTTCAAAGAGGAAGCCAAAGCCTCTGGCTTTAAAGCATTCAAGGATCGCGTTACCCTCGTGATGTGTGGCAATGCTGCTGGATTTTTGCTAAAGCCGGGGCTTATTTATAAGTCGAAAAATCCTCGCGCTTTGAAAAATAAAAATAAGAATCTCCTTCCCGTGTACTGGATGCATAATCAAAAAGCATGGATTACGAAGATGCTGACCTCCAACTGGTTCCATCAGTGTTTTATCCCGCAAGTCAGCAAATATGTCGTAGAGAAGGGCTTGCCATTCAAGATCCTTCTCCTTATGGATAACGCTGGTGGACACGCAACTGACCTGTCGCATGAGGGCATTCAGGTTGAGTTCCTGCCACCCAACACCACGTCATTAATTCAACCGATGGACCAGGGGGTTATCAGGGCGTTCAAGGCCCTCTACACGAAGAACACCTTGGCGGACCTCGTTGCGTGTGTGGATGCTGCCCAAGATGATGAGGATGAAGATTTTAACTTGAAGGCGTACTGGCAGCAGTACACCATAGCCACGTGCCTGCAGAATATTCAGAAGGCACTTCAAGAGATGAAACCTGCAACCGTGAATGCGAGCTGGAAGAAGTTGTGGCCCGAGATTGTTTACGACGACAAGGGATTTACTCCGTCGGAAATCCAACACTCTGCAATACGCAAATCTGTGCAGTTGGCTGCCATAATTGGAGGTGACGGATTTGGCGACATGACGACTGAAGACGTCGACGAGTTGTTGGACTGCCATTCCCAGCCCCTAACTGACGCAGATCTCGAAGACCTGACGAAATCGGCAAGCGAAGAAGAGAGTGAAACCCAGGAAGAGACCCAAGAAAATGTCGAAGAAACGGGCTTAACATTAGAACGGCTTGCCAAGGCCTGCAACCATGCGAAGGAGTTGAAAGAAATGTTGCAAGAGTGGGACGAGGATATGGTTCGTTCGATGCAATTCTGCAACAAGATCGATGAAGACATGACTCCCTACAAAATGCTCTTGGATCGAAAAAAGAAGCAGCGGCAACAACTTCCGATCACAATGTTCTTCCAGCCTCGCAAAAAAGAGCCAGTTCCTCCTGCTAGTACGCCTTCGGAAGAAATTGAAGAAGTTTCCTAGGAAGAAGTTGAAGAGGTGTCCCAGGAAAAGACACCTCCGTCTGAAGAGACGTAAAATACTACCTGGCTGCACAGTAGAACACATCATCAGCTTCATCATCATCATTTCTACTGTGCAGCAAATTCATCGCCATCATCATTCAAGTTTTTCTTCAACTTTTTCGTGGTGAGTACAGTAACAATCTTTATTTTTTACTTTAATATTCTTACTGTACATTCTAAAACTGTATTTGTGCCTGTTTTATAGTTTAGTACTGAACGTACTGTATGCATTAAGTTAAAGGGAAGGTTTTAAAAGTCTACATGTTGTAACCTATCATATTTTTTTTGTTTAAAATT
>NC_090739.1:55101814-55106814 GCF_036898095.1 Palaemon carinicauda
TAAATCACAAATAAATCCTTACATTATGATAAAGTAGATAAATAATTCCTTACCTTATGATTGACACCTATGTCTCTGTTTGTCATGGCAATCTTTACAGAAGCGTTGCAGTAGAAGATGTGCTGGTCTTCTCTAAAAACCAAGTCAGGATCACACTTGGGACATTAATGTTTTAGGGATAACACACCGAGCTTTTAAGAAATTATCCACTACACCAGGAGTACCGTGAAACTTGGCTATAGCATTGAAATAGCCCAAAGAGCACCCATTACCTTAAATTCGGGGGTAATATCCCAAATTTAGGGAAATAATTCTTAATTGGAGGAAATACCCTAAATTCGTTGGACTACAAATGGATTAAACTCCAGTTTTGTTCCGTAACTGGAATACAAACCTACGCTATTTATTTAGGGGTATTACTTTCTGCAAAGCTGAAATGACGAGCCATTAAAATTTAGCGAGGGTTAACTACCCACACTGCTAGTTAGCGGGGGTATGGGGGTAGCTTGCTACCGCTCCCACTCGCACACCGGTAATTTAGGTCACTTTACTTTTGGCTCAGATGGAGACCGGTTGTAACCGCTGTTCCTCCTCGCCTATTTTGGACTGCCATTAATTTTTGTCTTTTAACTTCCTTTTGTTGCGTAACTGAAATACTAACCACGCTATTTAATATGGGTAATTACTTTCGGCGTAGCTGAAATGACGAGCCATTAGAAATTTAACGAGGGTTTACTACCCCACCGCTAGTTAGCAGGGGGGTAGGGAGGGTAGCCTGGTACCCCCCCCCCCCTCACACACCTGTGTGCTGAGCTCACTTTGCTATCGGCTCGGGTGGTAGTCGTACGTGTCCGCTTTCACCCTCGCGTCTTTGACAGCCGTTAATGCTTTTTGTCTTTTTACTTACTTTTTCTTATACTTGTAATATACAGTATGTATAAACATTTTTTATTTTTATGTATATATTTCTGTATAGAAATGTAGTAAGTTTTCTTTTCAGTGTTTGTGCTGTGTGTGTAATGTACGACGACACCTGCGTAGTGCAAGGCTACCACGGTTCCACGTCATGGGGTATGGCCTCTCCCTCTTGGTCCATCAGTTTTTCCTTTGGCTTTTCCGTTAACTCGGCCGCCGTGGGGAATCGTCATCGCTGGACTTTGTTCATTCATCTATTATCTTCGCTGTTCCTCCTTTCCTACGGGGAACTTGGATTCTCAGCGAAGGGAATGTGGGAGTTTAATTTGACTACGGTCTCTCTGTCTACTCAAGGTCGTTCACCCCTTACTACTACTACGTACTATTATGGAAGCTCCTTTCCCGTTGCGGGTTGGGTTGCTATTCTGTTTATTTGTCTCAATTATTTTTAATTAAATCTAATTGTGTATTTAACTTTTCAGCTTTCTCCGTGGGGAACACTTCCCTTTGGGGGGTCAGCGGTTCTCACTATTAGTGAACATTCTTAGATGATTTAGATAATTATAATTCTGTTTTTATTAGTTTCTCCGCCCTCCCCCTTCTCCCGTGAATGTCAGTGGGGGAGGAGGGTGCATACTTAATTCTTATTTTTTGCTTTCCCTCGGGATTACTCTTCGGAGTTCCTCCCTGGGGAATTTCTGTTAAAATAATTTTTTTATTTTATTTTCCCAGTTAACTATGCAGTTTTCCTTCGTTTGACTAAAGAGTATCAACGAAGCAGAGCTGTCCTGTTTGTGCCTGGGGAGTCTGCTGTCGCTGCCGTCCCTCAAAGGACGTCGTCATGGGCGTTATCTCTTCTCTTAGAAGTTCTCCCGTAACAACATGCCACCACTTCAGATAATCTTAGAACGCTAAAGGAGGTTCGCCTCCAGGGGTTGGGTAACTTCTCTTCCGAGGGAGGTTCCCTCCCCAGGTGTGAGATCTCCCTGCAGAGGGAGAACTTCTCATACCTTAATAATTCATCGCCGTTGACTACTGTGCTGCTCTTCGGCCAGACTTTCTCCCCCCTTGCTGAGTTTCTCTTCCTTCAGGGGTGGAGCACAGTCTTGGCAAGTCTCTTCTACGAAGTGTTCACCTCTCTCGTTCGCGAGAGAGGCCACTCTTAGAGACTCCTCTTCGGAGGATTGCTCCTTATAGGTCAGCTTGCTGATCCAACAGCCCTAAGGGGCGCCATCACCAGTGTCTTCAAGTGTCTTCTACGAAGTGTTCACCTCTCTCGTTCGCGAGAGAGGCCACTCATAGAGACTCCTCTTCGGAGGATTGTTTCTGATTAGATCAGTTTGCTGATCCGGACCTCTCCGCAGAATTGTTCGCCATCTCCTAGACCTGCTGACCTGCCGTCTCCGTTCCTGACTGCTGACGCGCTGTATGCACCATCGCTTCCTGTTGTTAACAGGCATCGATCCCTTCGGGGAATAAAGGGCGTATGGGCAAATACTACACATACTTCCTTTAAGCGCCAGGTCTCCCCTGCGCGCCAACGTTCACCTGCGCATCAGCACACATCGTTAGAGTTTCCTGAGATAGCGCATAGGCGCTCTCCAGTGCTTCAGCCTGCGAGTGTCTCCAAGTCTCTTCTACGAGGGGCACCTCTCCCGTTCGCGGGAGAGGTCTCTCATAGAGACCCCGCCTTGGAGGATCAAGCAGAACTTGCAGTTCCTGATCATCCTGTCAGCTGACCATTCAACCTAGCGCATGAAGCGCGCGCTCTTGCCGACGATCTTCTTATGCGCGCAAGCGCCAACGATCTTTGTACGCGCGCAAGCGCCGACGATCTTCTTCCGTGCGCAAGCGCAGACGATTTTTCTATGCGCGTAAGCGCCGACGATCGTCCGCGCGCGGGCACCGATGGTTTCCCATGCGCGTTCGCCGACCTTCTAACGCTCGCAAGCGCCGCCGATCTTCTTACACGCGCAAGCGCCGACGATCTTCTTGCGCGCTCAAGCGCCAACGATCTTTTTGCGCGCTCAAGCGCCGACGATCTTTTCCGCGCGCGGGTACCGATAGTCTCCCGTGCGCCAATAGTCTTGCATGCTCGCGCGCACCGATAGTCTTCCGCGCACGCGTGTCGATGGTCTTCCGCGCGCGGCAACAAACTCGTCTAGTTCTCAACGGTCGCCTCAGGATAAGGTCTCTCCAGGGTCGACTCAGGTCCTAGTGGAATCAAGGCTGCGACTCCCCAGACATCATGATCCCTATGAATCCTGCTGAACAGACGAACCGCCAGTGGTAGGTGACAGGCGAGAACCTAAGAAGAAGAATGGATCTTCTCGTTCCTTCCCCCGGATTGGATGCTGTTTTCGGACACCTCAAAGGAAGGGGGGGGGGGGGTTGCCACGTTCTGTACCACAGGACGTCAGGCCTGTGATCAGAATCGGAAAAGTGCCTCCATATAAATCTGCTAGAGATGAAGGCCATCTTCCTGGCCCTTCAACAGTTCCAACAAGGACCTGGCGGATCACTCTGTGGTGTGATGAGCTACAACACCACAGTAGTGGCTTACATCAACAAGCAAGGAGGTACCTTTTCAAAGCAGCTATCCCATCGCTCAGTAGAGATACTGAGATAGACTGAGGTCCACTCGATTCCTCTATCGGCTCGCTTCATTCCAGACAAAGGGAATGTGCTCGCTGGTAGTCGGAGCAGAGCATCTCAGATAATGAGTACCGAGTGGTCCTTGGATCATCCAGTAGCAAACAAAGTCCTGACTTTGTGGGGTTCCCCGACTGTGGATCGGTTCGCTACAGTGCTGAACTTCAAGCTCCCGCTGTATTGCCCCCCAGTCCCAAATCCCAAGGCACTCTGGCAAGATGCCTTCCAACAACGGTGGGACAGCACCGACGTGTACGCTTTTCCCCCGTTCTGTCTGATGAGGAGGGTGCTCAACAAGACCAGAATATCGGTCAATCTCTCGATGACCCTTTATAGCTACGCTATGGCATAACGCGGAATGGTTTCCCGACCTTCCGCAACTCCTAACGGAACTTCCGGGAGAACTCCCTCTGCGACACAAACTACTCAAACAACCACATGCCAACATCTTCCACAAAGCCGTAGCTTCACTTCGACTTCACGCCTGGAGACTATCCAGCATCTCCTCACTAAGAGAGGATTGTCGCAACAAGTTGCGAACGGGATGTCTGGACACCTGCGTAGGTCATCCGCAGGGGTCTACCAGGCAAAGTGGGGAGTTTTCTGTGGTTGGAGTCTTGAAGGGGTATCTCTCCATTCGATACCACTATTTCAGCAATAGCGGAGTTCTTCGTATATTTGCGGGAAGAATGCGCCTTTCAGTCTCGGCAATGAAAGGCTATCGCTCAGCCTTAAGTCTAGCCTTCAGGCTCAAAGGAATGGACATTTCTTCCTCGCTGGAACTTTCCCCACTGAGACGAAGATATGATCTTACCTGCCCTTAGTCGGAAGTGAGACCTCCTCCATGGAACATGGTTCGAGTTCTCAGGCCTCTTAAGAGACCTTCCTACGAATCATTTTGCCAGGCTTCAGATCGCCACCTAACTTGGAAGGCGGTGTTCCTACTACCTTTGGCCTCGGCCAAGCGAGTCAGTGAACTTCATGGTCTCTCGTATGACATCGCCAATGCAAGGGGATGAGGGGAGGTAACGTTCAGATTCGTCTCTGAGTTTGTGGCTAAGACACAGAATCCGGGAGTGCCGGATCCTCGATACGACTCTTTCTGGATTTCGAGTCTTCGTTCTGTAACAGATGACCCAGACCATCCCCTACTGTGTCCAGTAAGGAGTCTGAGGTTATATCTCAAAGAACGGCTGCATTCGTCCCCAAGTGCAAGCTTTGTTTATGAGCACTGAGAGAACAAAGAGGAGGGTCACCAAGAATACCATCTCGGCATGGATTCGTAGGGTTATCCATCTGTTCCTGAATCCTGACCCTCCTCCATCATGTCGCCTTAAGTGCATGATGTCAGGGGCGTAGCTACGTCCCTGGCATTCAAGAGAAACTACTCAGTGACGCAGGTTCTACAAGCAGGGGTTTGGAAGCGTCAGACG
>NC_090739.1:55114314-55151814 GCF_036898095.1 Palaemon carinicauda
CAGCGTTGGACGAAGAAGTCAAGACGTTGCTGCAGAAGGGAGCTTTAGAAACAGTGACATTCCCGGGTCCGGGGTTCTACAGCCGCCTGTTCCTAGTGGAAAAAGCGACAGGAGGGTGGAGACCTGTAATAGACCTGTCAGCCCTCAACAGGTTTCTCAGGAAAGTGACCTTCAAAATGGACACTCCAAGAACGGTCATGGCATCCTTGAGAGAGGGCGATTTTATGATTTCTATAGACCTCAAGGACGCCTACTTCCAAGTGCCCATTCATCCGTCGAGCAGGAAGTTTCTCCGGGTCAAGTGGGGTACCCAGGTGTTACAATTCAAGGCCCTATGCTTCGGTCTTTCAACAGCCCCCCAGGTATTCACGAGGGTCTTTACGACGGTCTCCATATGGGCCCACGAACGGGGCATTCGACTCATCAGATACCTGGACGACTGGTTACTCCTTTCATCCTCAAAGGGAGACTTGAAACAACAGGGCGAAGATCTTGTTCAATTGTGCAAGACCCTGGGCATCGTGGTCAACTTGGAGAAATCACAGCTAACCCCATCCAACAGGAGGACGTACCTGGGAATGGTCCTGGATTCGTTACAGGTCAAGGCATTCCCAACCACGGAAAGGCTGGACAACCTGGATCGAGTGCTCCGGCCCTTCCTTCTGGGTCGCCCCAGAAGAGCGCAGGATTGGCAAAGGTTGGTAGGGCACCTGGTGTCCCTAGAGAAGCTGGTACCTCACGGGAGACAGAACTTAAGGGTGGTTCAATGGAACCTGAAAGAACATTGGAACCAGAAAAGTTCCCCGGACATTGTGGTTCCTCTCCTTCAGGAGTCCAGGAAGGCCTTGGAATGGTGGCAGGATCGGTCGAACACCCTAAGGGGGATGCCACTGTCCTCCCAACCTCCGGAGGTCCTTCTCTTCACGGACGCATCGAAGGACGGGTGGGGAGCCCATCTCCGGGAAAAGACAGCAAAGGGGGCGTGGTCAGAGGGGGAGAAATCCCTACACATAAATATCCTGGAAATGAGAGCGGTCCAAGAAGCCTGCAACCACTTCGAGGAGGACATGAGAGGGCATTCGGTGGCCCTAATGTCAGACAATGCAACGGTGGTGGCTTACGTGAAGAAGGAGGGGGGACTGAGATCAAAAGAGTTGTGCGAACTAGCCCTTCAAATCCTAAAATGGGCGGAACAGAAGGACGTCATCCTGACGGCAAGGTTCATTCCAGGGAAGAACAACGTCCTAGCAGACGGCCTCAGCAGAGTGGGGCAAGTGGTAGCAACAGAATGGTCCCTACACCCACAAGTGGCAAGCTACATTATACAGATGTGGGGATCTCCGGTAATGGATCTGTTTGCAACAAGGTTGAATGCGCAACTCCCCGTATTTTGTTCTCCCGTCCCAGATCCGAAGGCGGCAATGGAAGACGCCTTTCAGCACAAGTGGGACGGACTGGACGTGTACGCCTTCCCCCCCCTTCTCCCTGATAAGGCAGGTCCTCAACAGAGTAAGGGCAGCAACCAACCTAAGGATGACTTTGGTAGCGCCTTGGTGGCCGGAGAGAGAATGGTTCGCGGACCTAAGGAACCTCACCGTCCTACCTCCTTGGCCTCTACCCGACAGGTCAGACCTATTAAAACAGCCACACTTTCAGCGGTTTCACAGAAACCCGCAAGCCCTTCGTCTTCACGCCTGGAGATTATCCAGCGGCTCCTGAAGAAGCAAGGGTACTCCGGCAAGACAGCCAGGAGGATGTCGCTATACCTGAGGAAATCATCCACAGCCGTCAACCAGTCTAAGTGGGCGGTATTCGTGAAGTGGTGCAGACAAGAAGATAGAGCCCTTGGAAGCGTCAGTGCCCGTGATAGCCGACTTCATGGTTTATCTCAGGGACAAGTTAGACATGTCAGTTCCAGCGATCAAGGGAGTTCGGGCGGCTCTGGGTCAAGTCTTTCTTCTCAAGGGCATAGATCTCGGCTCCTCCAGGCATATCTCCATGCTTATCAGAGCGTTCGAACAATCATGCCCCCCTTCCGCCCCTAGAATCCCGAGTTGGGACTTAGCGCGAGTCCTAGATATGTTACGGAAACCACCATTCGACCCCTTAAAGGACATTGATGACAAGAATCTCACGCTCAAGGCGGTCTTCTTGCTAGCATTAGCCTCGGCTAAGAGGGTGGGCGAGCTACACGGACTGTCATTCGAGGTGGAACACACTAGGGGATGGAAGGAAGTAACCTTTAAGTTTGTCACATCCTTCGTCGCCAAGACTCAGAACCCCTCGGTGTGGGATCCGAGGTTTGAGAGCTTTTCGATTCCGGCAATCCCGAATAAAGGAAACCCGGAGGACCTAAAATTATGCCCGGTCAGGATTATTAGGAAATACCTTAAGAGAACGGCAAACCTCCGCCCGTCTATCAAGAATCTCTTCGTCTCATGGGGAAAAATAAAGAAAAACATATCCAAAAATACGGTTTCGTTCTGGCTCAGGAAAGTGATCACGCAAGCCTACTTAAAACAAGGTCTTCCTACACCGGGGAAACCCAGAGCTCACGATGTTCGGGGCATTAGCACCTCTCTAACGTTCGAAAAGAACATGTCAGTAGCGCAGGTTCTTCGAGCGGGAACTTGGTCCAACCAGTCGACCTTCACCGCACATTATCTCAAGGACTGTACGAGAAAGTCCCTAGACGGGTTTTCTATCGGGCCGGTCATCTCATACCTGCATTCGGTTTGACGGCTCAAGCCCCAGGCTCAATCGCGAAACATAAAGTATCTAGACACAAGGAGCCGAGTTCTATTTTCCCCCCTTTTCTAACTTTCTCGTACCGTCAGTCGTCATCAAGAAATATCGCTCATTACACAAGACGAAAATTCGCCATATCAAGCACAACGAAGATATTGCAGAAGGGTAAGTGTTATATCACACTTAATGAGTCTTTTACGTAGTTTTCCCTACTGTCCATCGGGGTCAGGGCTTAAGGGCACTCCCCCCTCCTAAGGTGTAAGTCTCCTAGAAAGTGTTTCGAGGTAAGTCTCTGTGTCGGAACAAATCACAAATTTTAAGTAATTTGTATTTTTCCTAACAATACTTACCGAAGAAACACTTTCGGTTTAGGGCCCCCCCAACCGTCCCCGCAGTGCCCCACTGACCTCGTGGTATTGTTCATTACATAAAACTTACTGGCGAGGGCTTCTCAAAGACGCGCGACCTTCTCGGGCAATGCCCCCAGGTCATGTTATTTCCCGTTATTCAGGACAGTATAGAACATGGAAGTAGGGGGAAACTACGTAAAAATCTGGTCGTCGGAGAGGAGTTACCAGTAATCTCCTAGAAAGTGTTTCTTCGGTAAGTATTGTTAGGAAAAATACAAATTACTTAAAATTTGTGATATATATATATATATATATATATATATATATATATATATATATATATATATATATATATATATATATATATATATATATATATATATATATATAACGAATTTTGAGCGAAGCGAAAAATCTATTTTTGGGTGAGATAGCCATGGCGTCCTGATGGAAGGATCCTTTTTGGTAGCTTCCTTGGGTAATCACTACTAGGATTTTCCCAGAGAATTAAACCACAGGTTATCACAGAATTCTAACTTCTGGAGCGAGTATCCTAAAGGTTTCCCCTTAAGACATCGTGTAACAACAGGGGACACGCATGTATAGACGTGCCACATAGCTATCTGCACCCCATATAGAGTTAACGCTTCAATATGGCGGACAGGGAGTGGCTGGGAGCTGAGCCGCAGCCGATCTAGATGTGGCGATATCGGTACTCGCGATGTAAACAGACGGACGCCATTGCTTTTGATGACGTCACGTCCGTCCTCATTCCGAAAGTCTGGAGCTCGCTCATCACCATGATACAGCGGCGCAGGGCGGGACCTGATAACAGACAGGGTGGGTCCATCAGGACGCCATGGCTATCTCACCCAAAAATAGATTTTTCACTTCGCTCAAAATCCGTTTTTTGGGCTCAAGCCATGGCGTCCTGATGGAAGAGTACCAGAGAATTAGTGTATCGTGGTAGACTTTTTCCCTTTATAAGTGAGTGCTAAAACATTGAGCCGAAAGCATAGTGGTCTATACTAGAGCTACCGTGAGGCAGTTGCCTTCCTGCCCCCCTGGCATGGAAGTCCCCACGGGCTATGCTAAGATCAAAGTGGTCATGGGAAGGCTATTCATATAGGCTGAAGGAACAATGAGATCCATAAGATAAGTCAGAGCGATTTGGTATTCGCGTCGAAACAAACTTGAAGAAGTGGTGGTTGAACACTTCGTGTATGGAGTTGACTCATCTTCATAATTGAGTAAGTATTCGCTAAGGAGACTTACTTGCTCTATATAAATAAATGCCCGGAGTAAATCCTGGCATTTTCCTTAACCAGGAATAAAGGGTAATAAAACTATGACAAATAGTATATTTCATAGTAAGAAAGGAGCAAGGGAGACGCACAAGTAATAAAATAGACATTTTATTATATAATTGCAGGTAAATCAATACATGTCATGCAATAAATAGTAAAAAACATTTACATTGATAAAAATGTACATAGTCATAAAGGCGTGCTCTTGAGTCTGAAAGGGAAGAATCAAGTATTAGTAGGCACTCGTTCTACGGAACGTTAGTCTTTATGTAACACACGTCATGCACGTGGCATGTAGCACTCATGTGGTAATCTACTATGACATTTCACCTGAGGTAAGAACAGTTAAAGAAAACACAAGGTGGTTTCTGCTTCACTACGTATCACTTGAGGGTCAACATAGGCACCCGACGAGTTAGAGTCCCTAATAACTCACTGTTCTAAGCAGAGTTCAGAGCAGGTTTCATAACACTACCTGCGGCTACCACAAAATGTTTCACTTCGTGCACTTGTTTCGCATAATGTTTAAAGAAAACACGCGAGGATTTCCAGCCTGTATAGTTCTTGAGGCTTTCGAAATCCATACTCTGAAAGAAATTCAGAGACGAAGCGACTTTCCTAGGATCATGACCAGCGGGTGTACTGTCTGGATCTGCTCTGCGAATGAAGTAGGTGATTTTTGCTCTCAATTGTTTTAGTGACAGGTTGCTGCCCGATGTTTCTCCTTTGAAGAGTTGGCCTCCACCAAAGTTTGAAGTTCTATGAAGATAGACCTTAAGGCTCTCTACTGGACATAGAGAGGCATCTTCCTTCAAGGGGCATATCCTCCACGGGCCCCATCGTTTGGTAGGTAATTCGTTCTTTGCGAGAAACGTCGGATCAGGGAAGAGGGAGAGGTCTCCTGAATCATTGAAAACGATATGTCCCTCTTCTCTAGATAGTGCCACTATTTCGCTGACTCGGGCTCCCGAAGCTAGAGCGAAGAGAAATATAACTTTCTGAGTCAGGTCCTTAAGAGGGCATGAATCATTGTCCAAGTTGGAGGCGAAGTGGAGAACTTTGTCTAGAGACCAAGTGATTGGTCTCGGAGGGGGTGCCGGTCGTAAACGGGCACAGGCCTTCGGTAGTTTGTTGAAGATGTCACTAGACAGATCTATTTGGAAGGCGTATGACAAAGGTCTGGTCAAGGCCGATTTGCAAGTAGAAATCGTGTTGGCTGCCAAGCCTTGTCCATGAAGGTGAATGAAGAAGGACATGCAAAAATCTATGGTGATTTTCGAGGGGTTCTTTGCCTTGACGAAGGAGACCCATTTCCTCCAAGACGATTCGTATTGCCTTCTCGTGGATTCGGTCTTGTATTCCTCGAGGAAGTCTAGACTCTTCTTCGAAATCCCAAACCTTTTCTTAGCGGCTAGGGTGAGAAAATCATGAGATGAAGGTCCTTGATTTTCGATGATGAAGCGAAGACAGTCGACTTCTGTATTTGTTGGGAGAGAACTGGGTCCGGGAGGGGGATCAGCGTTGGCTGCATCTCCAGGATCAAGGGGTACCAGTTGCTGCGGGGCCACTTGGGAGCCACTAGAGCTGCTGTCCCCTTGAAGGTTCTCAATTTGGAGAGGACTTTCAGCAGAAGATTGGTGGGAGGGAACAGGTAAATCTTGGCCCATCTGTTCCAATCCAAGGTCATGGCGTCCACCGCTTCCGCTTTGGGGTCCTCGTACGGGGCTACATATCGAGGAAGTTGATGGTTGTCGCTCGTTGCGAAGAGGTCGATCTGGAGTTCTGGGACTCTGTGAGATATGAAGGAGAATGATCTTGCGTCTAGAGACCATTCCGACTCTATCGGGTTTGTCCGAGATAGAGCATCCGCTGTCACGTTGCGGAATCCTTGTAGGTGAACTGCAGACAGGTGCCATTTCTTCCTTTCTGCCAGACGGAAGATTGTCAGGAGCACCTGATTTATCTTGGGCGATCTTGAGCCCTGGCGATTGAGACAACGCACTACCACAGAGCTGTCCAGGGTCAGGCGAATGTGTACCGACGGGGGCGGGGAGAGTTTCTTCAGCGTCAGAAGAACCGCCATGGCCTCCAAGATGTTGATGTGAAACGTCTTGAATAGGGGAGACCAAGTGCCTTGAGCCTGTTGTTGGTGGGAGTGACCTCCCCAACCCTCCAATGAAGCGTCCGTATGGATGTTGAGAGATGGAGGTGGGTGTTGGAGAGGAAGGGACCTTTTTAGGGCCCTCGCTTCTGACCACGGCTTTAGAAGAAGTCGAAGTCTGCTTGGGAGCCGTCTCTTGAGGTCTCTTCGAGCGACGGATGCGGAACGTCTCCAGACTCCCGCTGCATCCTTTAGCTGTGCACGAAGCACTGGGTTTGTGATCGAGGCGAACTGTAGAGAGCCTAGAACTTGTTCCTGCTGGCGTCTCGAGATCCGTTTGGATTTTAACAGTCGCTTGACGGACCCTGCTATTTCCTTCCTTTTCTTTGCTGGAATGGAAAGGCGGTGTGACTGAAGATTCCAGTGGATGCCTAACCATTGGAACTTCTGAGCTGGAGATAGGCGAGACTTTTTCGCGTTTATCTGGAATCCCAGGTGTTCGAGAAACTGGGTAACTTTTCTGCAGGATTCTATACAATCCTCGGGCGAGGGCGCCCACACTAGCCAGTCGTCGAGGTAGGCCATCACCTGGACGTTTCGGATGCGGAGCTGTTGTACTACTGCGTCCGCTAGCTTTGTGAATATCCGAGGGGCCACGTTGAGTCCGAAGGGCATGGCCCGGAAGGCATAGCTTTTCCGTTGGAGTCGGAATCCTAGGTAGGAGGAAGCGTGATGGTTCATTGGTATGTGCCAGTATGCGTCCGCCAGGTCTATCGAGACCGTGAAAGACCCTCGAGGCAGGAGGGTTCTGATCTGTTTGAGAGTCAGCATCTTGAACTTGTCGTTCGATATGAATACGTTGAGGGGGGATAAGTCCTGAATGACTCTGAGTCTGTCTGAGTCTTTCTTGGGAACACAAAACAGTCTCCCTTGGAACCTTGTGGACTTCACCCTTCTTATCACCTTCTTGTTCAAGAGGTCTAGCACATATTCTTCCAAGAGGGGGGTTGAAGGTTGGAAGAATTGCTGGAAGGTTGGGGGTGGTTGCGCCCAGCTCCAGCCCAGACCTTTCTTGATGATGCTGTGTGCCCAGGAGTCGAAGGTCCAGCGATCCTGGAAGTGGCGGAGTCTTCCTCCCACCGGAAGCACTTCATTGCTTCTGTGGTCCCGAGGACTTGCTGCCTCGGCCGCTAGCTCCCTGTCCTCCTCTGCCTCTGGAGGGCTGGCGAGAGGAATCTCTGCCGGAACCCCTGCCTGAGCTTCTACCCTTGGGACGAAAGGTAGTGGAGTGCTGCTCGAAGGTGGGGTTGAAGGCCGGTGATGAGGGCAAAACCGGCTGTGGGACCAACTGAAAGGTCTGTGGCGGCTGAGCGACCACTTGGGGAGTAGCGGGTGCCGGAAACTGGCGTCTGTGCTGACGTTGCTGGGGTCTATGCTTCGACTGCTTCCTCTTAGGCTGAGGACCGTCATCCTGAGAGGGCTTTCTCTTCCTAGACATGCCCCATTTGTTGAGAAGGTTCCTGTTCTCAGATGCGGCCTTGTCTGTGATCTCTTTCACTAGATCAGACGGGAAGAGGTACTTGCCCCAGATGTTGGAGGCAATCAGTTTCCGGGGTTCGTGTCTGACAGTGGCACTGGAGAACACGAATTCTCTGCAGGCTCTACGAGCTCGCATGAAATGGTACAGATCCTTGACTAAGGTTGCCATGTGAGATTTGGCAAGGACCATGTAATGGTCAGGGACTCTGGTGTCACCAGCCATTACGTCCATCTGGACCTGGAGAGTGAGAGATGCTGCCAGCCTCTCCTTCGTTTCCTGTTCCCTACGAAGGAGGTGTTCGTTTAGCTTGGGGAGGTCCTCATTAAACTGACGTCCAGCAACGTCAGGATCTAGTTTGCCCACCACGAAGGTGTGTTGCACATCCTTCCAGTGTTTGGTGTCGGGCGGGGTGGCTGCGGAGAAAGGTCTGCATTCCTCCAATGCAGGGCAGGATTTCCCTTCCTCTACAGCCTTAAGGCAGGCAGCGAAGGCCTTTTCCGTGAAGGGTAGCATCACTTCATCGGGCGCAACGTAGGTGGGGTACTTCTTGCTCAGAGCCGGAAGTCCAGAACAGGTAAAGCCTCTGCTCTTAAGCGCTTTGGCAAGCATAGCCTGGGCCTTCGAGAGATCGAACACTATTTTCTCCTTCGGTTCGGTCTCTTCCTTTGAGGATGGTTCTGAACGTAGACGGACGTAACAGTCCGGATACGCCTCAAAGCGGGGGAAGAACTCCACTTCTTCCAGGGGTATGGAACCGATCTTATCGCTGACGAAGATCTTGTCATCAGCGATGACCATATGCTCGGCGAACCGCCACGGATTGTCGCTCGAGCATGCGGGGAGGTCCTTGATGGAGATTTTGCGAGATTCCTTGGAACCTCCCATCGACCGAATGATCTTGTGAGTTTCTTGGAGCTTCTGCTCCATCACGGATTCAATGAGCCGAATCATATCCTGTGCCGTAGGTAGAGGAGTCGTGGTGGAGGACGTAGACGGGAGAGACACTTCCGTCGGTGTAGGAGTAGGAGGGGGGATGGAGGGAGGGGCATCCTCCTTATCGGACTCGGTATATACTACCCGGTCCTCTTCTTCATCATCCTCCCCTTCACCCTGGGCCATAAGGGTTTTCTCGGTGTCCTCCGAGATCTCTGACATGTGTTCATCATGTTCTGAATCCAGGTGACAATCACTCATGGACTGAGCCATGACAGTATCAGGTTCCACTGTGATCTGGACGACGGGGATCTGTTCAACTGGGACCACTGAGTCTGGTGAGGCCTTTGGGAACAGCAAAGACCTCATTTCTTCTGTGGCTAGGTATGGTCCAGTGGCGTTCTTTTGAAAGCCACGTACCCACTTGCGTAGGTTGTCCCGAGCAGTGTCCCGAATCTCCGCTGAGGGAGGGTCATAGAATGCTTTCTGTAGGCATTCTTGGCAGACCGAACAGGTGGTGGGGCCCCAGTACTTGAGATCCCCTCTCTTGTGAGCACAAGGGGCGTGTGTCCTACACGCCGTGTGTCCATAAAAGTGTGGCCGACGGACCGCGCAGAAGTCGTGGTCACACTTGACGTACTCCTCCTGTAAAAGAAAGAGACGATGAGTATTGTAGAGTCATAATATGGCTCGTATATAAAGTTAATTATTAACAAGTTAATATTAACATAAGTTAATTGTGATGCACAGAAGGGTGGGTGAAAGGAGACAGACGCATGCCTCGTGTAACCCGCCCGGCTGGTTGCCGTAGCATCAGACAGTCCCAGGTGGCCGTAGGCCTCCATGGAAGGTGTCTTGATAATGGGAATTCCATTTAGAATTACCATATAGACTAGGCTTGAAATCTTATCAAGAAAGTCTGGGGATCATGAGATCCTAGTAAGGTTCCGGCAACCAGACGTGCCAATTACACGTAGCGTGCTGGAAAGATGAAACACGCAAGAAGACAGAGTGAAAACTGAACAAAATGTACGATTCCGTACCAATTTGTCTGCGTTAACAAGCCGTCTAGGTGCGGTTTTTAGGAGCTATCGCTAGTAGAGATAGCTGAGAGAAGGGGTGCAAGGCATCTTGCCGCCTCCGGACTGGTCCGGCATACCCCCGGCACGCCGGAAGCCGCTCGAGCAGAGTTTCTGGCATTCAAGAATGATCATTCTATGGTCAAAAGAAGCCAGGGTGGCGGCAGCCGGTAGCGGCGGCCGCCGGCAAGGAGCGGCGGTTCCGGCAGCCGGAGGCAGTCGGAGGGTGACAGGGGTAAGGATAAAGGAGCATAGCCGGGGCCGGGGGCCGGCAGCTAGTGCCGGCACTCCGGGAGGGGTCGGCAGTGTGCCGAGGCTATGAGGGAATGGAGAGGCCACGGCGGTAAGCCGGCGGCCGGCGGCGATCCCCCGGTACTCGGGGGAAGGCGGCAAGGATAAGGAAGTCACCCGTAGTGGCGGTAAAGCCGGGGTAGAGGCGGCAAGGGACAAGCACCAAAGATGGAGGTGGGATGGCAAGGCTGTACTAGCCTAGTCAAGACACTTCTGGAAAAGGTACCACCATGATAGAGGTGAATCTATCATCCTAAGCAGGAGCCGCAATGGCCGGGGCTAAGGCAGTCCAAGAGAGGACAGGGTGTACCCAAAGAAGGGGTGGAGACTCTTCGTGTCGACCAAATGATAACTGACTCCATAGCACTATGGAGGGACTATGTATCAGAGCGGACAACACTGGGAGCACCACGGGGTCCAGCACTCCAGCCTAGGGTGGAGTGTAGGACAGGGGACATATGAAGCCTAACCTACTGGTAGGTTAGGCTAGGCAAGAGATAGGTTGGGGGGGGAAAGGGTCTTCTTATAAGAAAGGATGGGTTATGTACCAGAGCGGCCACCTAGGAAGGGAGATGCTCACCCTAACCTATAGTAGGTGGACCAACTGAAAAACGGTGCACGCGTATATTTCAGCAAGGTACATAAACCAGCCCTCCCAACCTAACCTGGATTAGGGTCGTTAGACCCTAATCAAGGAAGGGAGAAGACGTATCGCAAGGAAAAGGTCCAGGACCGATTCAGCTTAAAGGAGGTGATCCTACCTTTAAGGTCCGCAACACTAAGGGAGGGGTCATTCCCTTAGGTGGGGAGGCGATACAGTACTCTGAGGAGTCTTGTCCTATCACATGTAATAGGATACAAGATTACCAGAGGGAAGCCCTAGGGCTAGGGATGAAGAGAGCATATAGGGGTCCTATCATAAGGTTAGGTTAGCAAGGCACTCAAGATAACCTACCCCCTATATGGTCCCTGAAGGCGAAAAACACTTGCATCACTGTCAATGGTATTGTAAAATAATGCCAAAATCTTCATAACTAACACTAGGATCACTGGAATATCATGCATTAACACTGGTATAGGCTCACTGGCCTAGGGGCTAATCAAAGCCTACTGGTATGGGGTCAGCGAAGACCCTAATTAATGCGTCAAAAACACGATATAAAGTTCCTAGCTATGAAGACTAAATAACTAATAGCGCTGATTAGTAATTTATATACCGGTAAGGCTGTTGCGGCTAACTAAATAAGGCATGCAAGCAACAGCAGCGTCATAAAATGGCGCTGACCGGTCTGGCAAAGCTCTGCCACAATTATGCAAATATCTCGAAAAGTAAGATTTACTTTAAGGCCAGAGCTTATTTAAACAATACTTTAACCTTTGTACTCAACTTTCCAGAAGAAGGTGAAGCTGACGGTTGAGACATAGCGAGGATGCAAGTAGATAAAGTCGCACAAAGGGAAAAATACGTCCAATCGAGCGAGCTACTAGCAAAGGAATGAGGACGGACGTGACGTCATCAAAAGCAATGGCGTCCGTCTGTTTACATCGCGAGTACCGATATCGCCACATCTAGATCGGCTGCGGCTCAGCTCCCAGCCACTCCCTGTCCGCCATATTGAAGCGTTAACTCTATATGGGGTGCAGATAGCTATGTGGCACGTCTATACATGCGTGTCCCCTGTTGTTACACGATGTCTTAAGGGGAAACCTTTAGGATACTCGCTCCAGAAGTTAGAATTCTGTGATAACCTGTGGTTTAATTCTCTGGGAAAATCCTAGTAGTGATTACCCAAGGAAGCTACCAAAAAGGATCCTTCCATCAGGACGCCATGGCTTGAGCCCAAATATATATATATATATATATATATATATATATATATATATATATATATATATATATATATATATATATATACACAGTATATATATATATATATATATATATATATATATATATATATATATATATATATACACAGTATATATATATATATATATATATATATATATATATATATATATATATACAGTATATATATATATATATATATATATATATATATATATATACACAGTATATATATATATATATATATATATATATATATATATATATATATATATATATATATATATATATATATACACACACATATATATATATATATATATATGCATATATACATACATATACAGAATATATATATATATATATATATATATATATATATATATATATATATATATATATATTTATATATATATATATATGTGTATATATATATATATATATATATATATATATATATATATATATATATATATATATATATATATAGAAATTTTGTAAGTTTACTTCTCAGTGTTTTCGCTGTGAATGTGATAATGTATACGAGAGGTTCTCAAGACATTTGCGCAAGGGCGGGGAACCTTCCCTTCTGACCTCTCCCCCCTTGTCCATCGATCTTCCTGTCGGTGGATAGCCTACCATTGACTCGGCCGCCACCGCAGGTGAATTGTCATCATTTGGACCCTCCTCGTTCAACTGTTATCTTTGCCTTTCCCTCTCCCATAGGGAACATATGGATACTGAGGGAAGGGAGTGTGGCCTTTCAGGGATTGGCTTCTGTCTTTTCTCTTCTGAAGGCCGTTCACCTTTCATGGGGTTCTGACAGTGTACTAACATGGGGGAGCACCTTTCCCGTTCACGGGTTAGGTTGCGCTTCCCATTGTTTTCTTAATTATTTAAGTGAAATTATAATTGTTTGTAATTCAACTTTTCTGCTTCTTCTCCGTTGGGAACACTTCCCTTCGGAGGATTAGTGGTTCTTTCTATTAGTGAATATTTTTAGCTGATATAGATAATTATATTTCTTGTTTTATTACAGTTGCTCTCCGCTCCACTTCTCCCGTCGATGTCGACCTGAGAAGTGAGGCCGCAGTTCGTATTTTATGTTTGTTCCCTCGGGGGTCTCCTTTTCCTTCGCGGACTAGGTGTTCCTCCTAAAGTGAGTTTGTTCCGTAACTGGAATACAAACCATGGTATTTATTCGGGGTATTACTTTCGGCTTAGCTGAAATGACGAGCCATTAAAGTTTAGCGAGGGTTAACTACCCGCACCGCTAGTTAGCGGGGGCTGGGGGGGGGGTAGTTTGCTACCGCTCCCACTCTCACACACCTGTGATTTAGCCCACTTTACTTTTGGCTCGGATGGTGAACTGACGTTGCCGCTCTTCATCCTTCGCCTTTATTCGACTGCCATTAATATGTTTTTGCTTTTTCTTTGTTCTAGTGTGCATTGTGTGTTGACTTCTGCAAGCATGCGCACCTGCGTGGACTCACCGGCCGGCCCTGCAGAACTTTCTTGTCGGCGGTGGAGACCGACCCCCACACCCTTTGTCCCGCCTGCAGAGGTCAACGGTGTGATTGTAACAAGTGTAGTGAGTGTAGGGAGTGGTCTTCCTCCCAGTGGGAGAGGTTTGGGTGACGACGGAAGAAGTCTAAATGGGATATATCTCCTTCGAAGGTTCCTTCTCAGGGGGGAAAACCCAAGGCCTCTTCTTCCGCCTCCCGACCCTCCTCCGAAGCTCCTACTCGTTCGGTCTCTTCCGAGAGACCGCCGAGTAGTAATGTGGACCAATTTAATATCGGCCTATCCCGGTCCCCTAGCGAAACAGCCCCACCTCTCCCCCTCAGGTGAGGCCTTGTCAATGACTTCTGTGTTTCAGGTTTGGTCATCCTTGGGGCTCCTGGGTCCGCCCTCCAAGGACTCATTGCTGCAACTCAACCGCCGGGTTGCTAGTGTGCAGCAGTCAACGTCACCTTTGGAGGTAGATCCTGTGGCTCTGGTCGACGTTGTGGTGTCCGAGGTGTCGCCTGTGATCTCGCCGACTCCCCTGCTACTGCAGACTCTCCAGCTGTTGCTGCCAACTTAGTTTCCCCTGTTCCTGATCCTCCTTCGAGGGGGAAACTTAGTCCGACGTCTGTCTCTCCTGCGACTGTTTCTCTCCCTCAGGGGAGTTCATTCATATAGACTCCTCTTCGAAGGACTGCTGCGGGTCACGGTCGGCTTGCTGATCCAACGGCCCCTAGAGGGCGTCTTCGCCGTAAAGCTTGCCCTCCACTTCGCCTTAGAGGTCTCCCTTCACCATCGGTGAAAAGGTGCCTCTTCGGCACTTCTGCTTCGTCGTCGCAACCGTCATCCACAGAGGAGTCTCCGCTGCAGTCGTCTTTTGGCCCTCGACCTTCGACCGTGCCTGGACCTGCTTCCTACGACGCTGCTACTAGTCGTCCGACTTCGGTCCTGGACCTCTCTGCAGATCATTCGCGATCTCCATCGGTGGATGTTCGCCCTTCCAAAGGGCACATCCCGGTTCCTGAGGTACCTGCCAGCCGATCTGCCGACCTTCCATCGCCGTTCCTGTTCCCGGTACAGTCTCTTGAGGCCCTACCAAATTGCGCAGCTGCGCGCCATCGCCCTTCAGCTCGTCAGCTCCCTGCAGTGCACCGGTGCTCACTAACACCCCGTCAGCGCCAGCCTGCTTGTCAGCGCTCTACAACGCTTTGGCGTCCTCCTTCACCTGCTCGCCCTCAGCGCCTACCAGTGCGCCAACGATCACCGGCGCGCACACGCGCAACTTCGGTCTCCTGCTCGCCAATCTAGACAGCAGCTACAACCTGTGCCTACCCGCCAATGTTCTCCCATGCGCCAGCGCTCCTGCGCACCAACGACTCTTGCGGGCCAGCGCTCTCCTACGCGTCATCACTTCTCCGCACGCATGCGCCATCACTCGCCTACACGCGCACGCCATCACTCGCTCGCGCGTATACGCCATATCTCTCCTGCGTGCCAGGTCTTGCCTGCACGCTCAACCAAGCGCCAGCACTCTCCCGCGCGCGCTCGCCAACTCTCTCCTACGCGCCATCACTCCTCCGCGCGCATGCGCCATCACTCGCCTACACGCGCATGCCATCGCTCGCCCGCGCGTATACGCCATATCTCCTGCGCGCCAGATCTTGCCTGCACGCTCGCCCAAGCGCCAGCACTCTCCCACGCTCGCTCGCCAACTCTCCTATGCGCCAGCGCTCGCCTACGCGCCAGCGCTCGCCTACGCGCCAGCGCTCGCCTACGCGCCAGCGCTCTCCTGGTTGCCAGATCTCTCTCACGTGCATGCACAAGGTCACACGCACCTGCGCGCATCAACATTCGCCCACGCACACGCGCCAGCTCTCGCCCGCGCACCACCACTTGTTCGCACGCGCAAGCCATCTCTTGCCCACATGCCAGCTCTTGCCCTCGTGCGCGTGCCAATGCTCACCCGCGCGTCAGCAGTCACTAGCACATGAACAGGAACTCCACACGAGCAGGTCACCTTCGCCTCACTCCCCTCCCCGCAAATGCCTTTCAACGCGCCCATCGGGAAAAAGGGAATAGGCTTCTGCAGAGGGGTTCAGGATCCCAAAACTGTCTTCTTCTAAGGCGGACCCACTTATAATGGAAACTCCTTGTAGGGAACCTTCGGTCCCTTTCTCTTCAGGGGATCTGTCTGACAGTGTATCGGTCAGTCAGCCGCCATGGTTCAGTGCCTTAGTCAGAGCTCTAGCACAGGCCCTCAATCCTGCCCTGTCTGGCCGCTCATTGGAGCAGCCTATAGCTCCAGACTCTCGGCACAGAACCATGACTTCTTCCACCCCCCTGAAGAGGAAAAGAGGAGTCTCTCACGCGGTCACTTCCTCGAGGGTAAAACTGACTCTGGTCAGGCCATCAAGGCTAGTCCCTCCTGTATCTTCCCCGGGATACTCTCCCACCTCACCTTTGACAAGTTAGTGGTGTGAGGAAAGGACCTTCTCCATTCCACCGTCGGAGGAAGCCTCCCCTCACGCAGAGAGTTCTCTACCTTCTTTCGGAGATCAGGAAGGACACTACATCTAGGCCTTTGATGTTGGAGTCCTACCTCCTTCCTCGGAAGGAGCCCAAAGACTCCAAGACCTTACCAAAGTCCTCCACTAGGACTACCAAAACAGAGACAGCTAGCCACTTGAGGGATGTCTACGACTCACCCTGGGAAGAGCTCTCAGTGATGGGAGATAGGAGACTTCGCTGCAAGTCTGACGTCGGAAGGATAGCAAAAGAGTCGGAACATGCATTCTGGCAGGTCCTGACTCTTATAAGGGTTCTCAATGGGTTTACCGATCCAGAGATACCCCCTTGGGAGGGCAAGGACATGGTCTTAAACCGTGTCTTTGGCACCCAGAAGCCCTCAAAGACCAGTGCAGCCCTGCCCTGTTCTCAAGGGTTGAAGGGTGCCAGGGCCAAGATCGCCCTACAGCTCTCCGAGTATGCCTCCTCCCATCGTTCCGGCTCCACCAACAAGCTCCTCCCACCTCTTCATGTCCAACAGAGGAGGTACTTCGAGATCCTGGAGGAGCCTAGTCCAGCTCTTCCTCTCCACCATTCCTTGGAAGACCCCACTAAGGGGATCTCTCCTGAGAGACTCTCCAGCCGGCAGATCTCTTTCTCGGCGACCGAGATCCTTAATCAGGAAAAGGTCACAAAGTATGCTATGCAGGGTATTTTGTGGCTTGATATCTAGTTAGAGACCTTGGGAATCCTGGTACGAATTGATGATTTCTCCAAGGAACGTACCAGGAAGGCAATGGAGACTTTCCTTCTCTCAGGCACACGCAAATACCATCTTGAAACGCCAAGACGCAGTGTCTGAGAGATTCCACCAACAAGTCCCTAACGTCGAGATAGCTAGGCTCAGACATTCCTCTATAGAGGGAGCCCACCTGTTTGAGCCTAAGGATGTGGAACATGCTGCTGAGAGATGGAGGAAGTCCCATCAGGACTCCCTCCTCCATAGGGCTTTGACATCCAAGCCCTATAAACCACCAGCTCCTCAGGAGTCCCATCCAACCAAGACAGCAGTGAAGACAATGATGTCTAGGAAGCCCTTTCCTGCCAAGGACAGGAAAGGCACTAAATCCTCCAGGGGAGGGAAAAATCCTAGAGGGAGCAGCCTAGGCCGCAAACGCTAGGATAGGCACTCCCCCTGCGTTTCCACCAGTGGGGGGATGCCTATAAAGTTGCTCAGACAGGTGGAAGCAACTCTGGCCCGAACACAGAACAGTCTCCGTGATTCGTCTAGGATATCGTGTCCCTTTCATAACATCTCTCCCTCCCTGACCAGGAATCCAGTGTCGAAAGACTCCTTTGCCATGGGATCAGCAAAGGGGCTGGCCCTTTGGGCAGAAGTCCAGACCCTGTTGAAGAAGGGCGCTCTCTAGGAGGTCTTCGACGGGTCCTTCAGTCGACTCTTTCTTGTGAGAAAGGGGTCTGGAGGCTGGAGACCAGTCATCGACCTCTCAGCCCTGAACAAGTTTGTCAAGCAAACTCCGTTCAGCATGGAGACGGCAGACACGGTCAGACTAGCGGTAAGACCACAGGACTTCATGTGTACACTGGACCTAAAGGATGCGTACATCCAGATCCTATTGCATCCATCTTCAAGGAAAAACTTCAAGGAAGTACTTAAGATTCAGCCTAGACAACAGGAAATACCAGTTCAAGGTGCTGTGCTTCGGTCTTTGCACAGCACCTCCAGTGTTCACCAGAGTGTTTGCCCTAGTGTCATCTTGGGCACACAGGATTGGCATCCGTCTCCTCCGTTATCTGTACGACTGGCTAATCCTAGCAGACCTGGTGTCAACCATTCTTCAACAACGAGACATACTTCTGAGACTTTGCCAAGATCTGGGGATCATGGTAAATCTCGAGAAGTCATCCCTGCTTCCTACACAGAGACTGGTATACCTAGGCATGATAATAGACACCAATCTCCACAAAGCCTTCCCATCAGACGACAGAATAGCAAGGCTGAGGAAGGTCACAAGACCCCTCCTCAGACGAGAAGAACTTCCAGCCCAGACGTGGTTACGTCTTCTCGGTCACCTTTCATCACTGGCCCGTCTAGTACCCAATGGCTGCCTCAGGATGAGATCCCTCCAATGGGGATTCAAGTCCCAGTGGAATCAGACTTGATTCCCCGGACATCCGGATCCGCATGGGATCAGCGGAACTGACGGACCTAGTGTGGTGGGTGGCAGACGAGAATCTACGAAAGGGAGGGGATCTTCTCGTCCTCCCCCCGGATTTGATGCTGTTCTCAGACGCTTCAAAAAAGGGGTGGGGGCCCCACGTGCTGCACCACACGACCTCAGGCCTCTGGTCAGAGTCAGAAGAGTACCTCCACATAAATCTCTTAGAGATGAAGGCCGTCTTTCTGGCCCTTCAACAGTTCCAACAGTTCCTGGCGGGCCACCCAATGGTGGTGATGAGCGACAACACCACAATAGTGGCTTACATCAACAAGCAAGGAGGTACTTTTTCGCAGCACCTATCCCATCTAGCAGTAGAGATACTGAGATGTGCCGAGATCCACTCGATACCACTATCGGCACGCTTCATTCAGGGCAAAAGGAATGTGCTGAGCAGAGCATCTCAGATAGTGAGTACCGAGTGGTCTTTGGCTCATCTAGTAGCCAACAAAATCCTGACTTCGTGGGGTTCTCCGACAGTGGACCTCTTCGCAATGGCCCTGAACTTCAGGCTCCCGTTGTATTGTTCCCCAGTCCCAGACCCCAAGGCTCTCTGGCAAGATGCATTCCAACAACGGTGGGACAACATCGAAGTTTACGCCTTTCCCCCGTTCTGTCTGATGAGGAGGATACTCAACAAAGCCAGAACATCAGTCAACCTTTCAATGACCCTCATAGCTCCGCTATGGCATCATGCAGAATGGTTTCCGGACCTTCTGCAACTTCTAACGGAGCCCCCAAGAGAACTCGCTCCACGACACGATCTACTCAAACAACCACATGCCAACATATTCCACAAAGCCGTAGCTTTGCTATGACTTCACGCCTTGAGACTATCCAGCATCTCCTCTCTCAGAGAAGATTTTGGCAACAAGTTGCAATCAGGATGTCTGGACACCTACAAAGGTCATCAGCAGCAGTTCTACCAGGCAAAGTGGAAAGTCTTCTGTGGTTGGTGTCGTGGAAGGGGCATCGTTAATCTCGATGCCACTATTCCAGCAATAGCGGAGTTCTTCGTATACATGCGTGAAGAAATGCGCCTGTCAGTCTCGGCGGTAAAAGGCTATTGCTCAGCCTTAAGCCTCGCCTTTAGACTAAAAGGAATGGACATTTCTTCATCGCTGAACTTTCCTTACTAATACGGAGTTATGAACTTACCTGTCCTCAGTCTGAAGTGAGACCTGCCTATGAACCATTACGCCAGGCAACAGATCGCCATCTAACTTGGAAGACGGGGTTCCTGCTAGCTTTGGCTTCGGCCAAACGAGTCGGTGAACTTCATGGTCTCTCATACGACATTGCCCATTCAGGGGAATGAGGAGAGGTAACGTTCAGCTTCGTCCCAGAGTTTATTGCTAAGACTCAGAACCTGGGAGTAGCAGATCCACAATTAGACTCTTTCCAGATTTCGAGTCTTCGTTCTGTAACAGATGACCCTGATCATCTCTTACTCTGCCCAGTGAGGAGTTTGAGGCTGTACCCTAAGAGAACATCCGCAGCCCATCCTCGTGTGCCTGCACCATTCGTCAACACAGGAAGGACCAAGAGTAGGGTTACCAAGAACACAATCTCAGCATGGGTTCGCAAGGTCATAGACCATGCACTGAAGCCAGACCCTCCTCCTTCACGTCGCCCCAGAGCTCATGATGTCAGGGACATAGCTACGTTCCTGGCATTCAAGAGAAACTTCGCAGTGACACTGGTTCTTCAGGCTGGGGTGTGGAAACTTCACACTACGTTCACATCCCACTACCTGCAAGACGTGACCCACAGGAGACTCGAGACATTTTCTATCGATCCTGTGGTGGATGCACAACAGCTTGTTTAATACCTCAAGCTCCTTATTGGACAAGTAGCAGAAGGTTGAGGGCATTGTTACCCGGTTTTAGTCTGCGTGAATGAAAAGGTTTGACTGGCTCTTATTCTTTTCTTCATCCTCCCCTCTCTTGGGGAAAGCAGCATCCTGGGTTCTCTGCACAAGCTGATCTCAAACCACTGTAGGTAAACCATGCTCCCTTGTGTACGTAGTATTAAAACTAATATTGTTGCGTCCCCATACCCTAGCAAGGTGGTATTGGGAAAGTCTTGGTTACAACAGTTTTTCCTTCTAAAGACTCAGAATAACTTTACCTGGACGGTCACACTTCTATATATCTCAACACACATCTTGCGTAGGCCTCGGATCTTGCGTAGCAAGGTTTTAGCGAGGTGCAGGGACTCCTTATTGTTGAGTACTGGCAGACTCAGATAAGGAGTGCCCTGGTAAAGCCAAAAGCCAGATTGGCAGGGATGTCCACCCTTCCTAATGGGTGAGTCACCCCTAATAAATTGCGTGGTTTGTATTCCAGTTACGGAACAAATGACAAATTTGTAGATATTTTGTATTTTTCCTAACTATACAAACCTTAGCTATTTATACAAACTTGCCTGCCGGCCCTATCCCCTTAAAGTCCTACCTCCAAGCAAAGTGAGCTAAATCACAGGTGTGGGAGCGGTAACAAGCTACCCTCCCTACCCCCCCCCCCTCTAACTAGCGGTGCGGGTAGTTAACCTTAGCTAAATTTTAATGGCTCGTCATTTCAGCTATGCTGAAAGTAATACCCCTAATAAATAGCTAAGGTTTGTATCGTTAGGAAAAATACAAATTATCTACGAATTTGTCATTTTTTATTACATATTTTATTTTATTTTTCCTCAGTTAGCGATGCAGTTCTTCTTCGTTCGTCTAAGAGAGCCGGCAAAGCAGAGCTGTTCTGTTCATGCCTGGGGAATCTGCTGTCACTGCCGACCCTCAGACGACGTCATCATGGGCGTCATCCCTTCTCTTAGAAGTACGCCCTCGGCAGCACCTGATCAGCACTTCATCTTCGAGGAACTAGCAGCGCTCTTGTCAGATCATTTTATAGCGCTACCAGGAGGTTCGCCTCCAGGGGTTGGACTACTTTTACTTCCGAGGGAGAGTTTTTCTCCCCATGTGTGGGGTTGTTTCTCCCTTCCGAGGGAGAACTTCCCTGTATCTTCTTCATCACTTCATCAAATCTGACTGCTGTTGCTGTCTTCGCCTAGACTACGCTCCCCCCTTGCTGAGTCTTTCTTCCTTCATGGGTGGAGCATAGTCTTAGGCAAGTCTCTCCTGCGAAGTGATCACCTCTCTCGTTCGCGAGAGAGGCCACTCATGGGGACTCCTCTTCGTAGGATTGCTACTGCTGAAAGTCAGCTTGCTGATCCACCGGCCCTCATGGACGTTATCTGTTCCTGGACCTTCTGACAATGCTGCAGCTAGTCCTCGGATTTCAGTCCTGGACTCTTCTGTGGATCGTTCGCGATCTCCATCGGTGGATGTTCGCCCTTCCAAAGGGTACATCCCAGTTCCTGATCGTCCTACCAGCTGACCTGCAGACCTACCATCACCGTTCCCGTCTCCGGTACAGCCTCCTGAGGCCCTACCTAAGCGTGCAGCTACGCGCCAATGCTCTCCAGTTCGCCAGCACCCTGCAGTGCACCAGCGCTCACCAACATCTCGTCAGTGCCAGCCTGCTCTGTTAAGCTTTACAGAGCACCCACGCTCTCCAGCTTGTCAGTGCTCTACAACCCTTTGGCGCCCGCCTTCACCTGCTTGTCCTCAGAGCCTTCCAGCACAACCTTGCCACAGACAGCAACGTTTGCCAGCTCGCCAGCGCTCACCAGCCAACCTATGATCGCCGGCGCAGCAGAGCTCGCTGAAACAGCGCGCGTGCAACTTAGGTCTCCTACTCACCGAACACTCTCCTGTACGTTAATGATCTCCTGCGCACCAGCGCTGTTTTACGCGCCAACGATCTTCTGCGCGCCAGTGTTCTCCTGCGCGCCAGCGTTCTCCTGCACGTCAGCGTTCTCCTGCACGTCAGCGTTCTCCTGCATACCAGCGTTCTCCTGCGCATCAGCGCTGTTTTACATGCCAGTGCTCTCCTGTGCGCTAGCTCTCTCCCGCGTGCGCCCACCATCGCTGTCCTACGCACGCGGGCCATTGCTGTCTTGCATGCCAGCACTCTCCCTCGCGCTCGCCATCGCTGTCCTACGCACCAGCGCTCTCCTGCGCACCAACACCCTCCCACACGTGCCAGCAATCGCCCGCGCTGCCCTACGCACGAGATTTCACCCACGATCACGCGCCCTCCCGCCTGCTCGCTCGCGTGCCCTCACGACCACATGCGCTCCTGCACATTTTAGGAAAACTGCACAACACCCTGCGCAGCGCGTTACTACTTGCCAACACTCTCTGGCGTATCAGCGCTCGCCAATGCACTATCGCTCGCCAATGCGCCAGCACTCACCTGCGCACCAGCGCTTGCCTGCTCGACAGTGCTCTTATGCGCATTCACTGAAAACTGCTTCAGCAGAAACTAAGCACCACCATCATCCTGTGCGCCAACGCTCCAGTACTCTTCTGCGCACTAGCGCGAGAGGCAAAAAGAATAAAAACTTTTTGACTGGTCACCATTGCCCCATTCCCCTCCCCACAAATGCATTACAGCATGCCCGCTGGGAAAAGAGGGAAGAGGCTTCACAGGTGGGTTCAAGATCTCAAAGACTCCCTCTTCCAAGGCAAATCAACTGCATCTACCATCGGTTGAGACTCCTCACAGTGAACCCTTGGTCCCTTTCTCTTCAGGAGTTTTACCTGACAGTGTTACTGTCAGCAAACATGATCTGAACGTTGCAAACGGCCCATCATTAGCTCGTAAATGTCTAATTACCAGAACGCCGATCACGAGCTCATCGACCACTGTTCTCTAGTCCGCCGATTGCCAATTTCTTGCTCATCTTCCATCAATGAGAAATATTCAACCGACTGACCGCTAGATCACCGTGTGCTGATCGCTAGCTTGCCGATTGCCAGATCGCCAATCGCTAGCTCATCTCTGATCATTGGCCTCCAGTCTCGCCAATTGCTAACGATCTCCGATTGCTAGCGTGCCGATCGCCGATTGCTAGTCAATAACCAGTCATCAGCTTGCTGATCACTAGATTGCCGAGGGGCAGCTCGTCTTTCTTAGATCATCGACCTTAGCTCGCTGATCTCTGACCAGCCAATCGTCAGCTTGCTGATCTCTAGCTCACCGATCGCCAGTCCGCGATCGAGCACTGATCATCATCAATGGCTCACCTATTACCAACTGACGATCATTAAACCATTCTGCTGTCTCTCCGGGCTTTCCATGCTGATCACCAACTCATTAATCGCTAACCTTCCTTGGCTGACTGACCAGACAGGCTTCATCTGCCTGTCAGTTACCATCTTCGGCTTGCACGCCGATTCACCGATCATCGGCAGTTCATCATTCACCAGCAGTTCATCACTCAGACTTACTAGTCGACCTCTGCCCGTGGTTCCCTAGATCGGAAGGCATACAACACACTTCTCGCTACTCGCCGTTCGCCATTACAGTGTAATCCACTAAAGCGATCGGCAAACGATCGACAGCCCCCATCAGCAACTTGTCAACAGGTGACTACTCCCGAGCACTCTCCAACTGCACAGTAACCACGATACCCAGCCGTTAACCATTGATCAACATTCGCCAGACTGATGCTGTTCTAAGGAATGGCGTCAATCCCATCAGGGTACATGGTAGGGTTAAGCGTTGCCTTACTTTTATCAGTTAAAGGAGTTCTCTCCCAGGGAAGAATCCTTACACAGGGTATCGCGTCCCATCCTTTCCGCCACGAGTCAAGACCCCAGCGTCAACAATCTCCCATGCGAAAGGATTTGCAAGGAGCTGTCCCTCTGGGTTCATGTCCACACCATGTTGGAGGAGTTCGGACAAGGGCTAAGACCACAGGTCTTCAATTGCACGCTGGACCTAAAGGACGCATACTTCCAGGCCCAAAACATCAATCTTCTAGGAAGGATTGAAGATTCAGTCTAAACAAACATGAAACACCAGTTCAGGGCACTGCTTCTGTCTTTTCACAGTACCCATCCTGGACTCACAGGATCGGCTTCTGTCGCCTCCGTTTCTGGACGACTAACTGACCTTAGTAGACTCGGTGGCAACTTTGCATTAGCACCGGAACTTCTGTAGTCTTTTTACCAAGATCGGGTGATCATGGTAAACCTGTGGAAGTCTTCCCTACTTCCCTCTCAGAAGACTGGTATATCTGGGAATGATTCTAGACACCAATCTCCACCAAACCTTCTCATCAAAGACAGGCCTAGAAAAGTCACAAGACCCTTTCTCAAAACGAGAACTCCCAGCCAAGAGTGACTATTTTTTCCTCAGACACCTATCATCTCTGGCCTGTCTAGCCTCCAACGGCCGCTTCAATATTCGTTCTCTCCAATGGCGGCTTGAGTCCGATTGGAATCAGGCCTTCGATTCCCCGGACATTCTGACAGGCCTTCGATTCCCTGGACATTCTGATCCCCATGGGACCAGAAGTTCAGACAAACTTCAAGGGATGTGTGTCAGTCGAGAATATACGGAGTGGTATAACCTTCTCATCCTTCCCCACCCCTCAGACGATGCTGTGCTTAGACACATCAAAAGAAGAGAGGAGGGACCATAGTGCTGCACCACACGACCTCAGGCCTCTGGACAGAGTCTGAAAGTACCGCCACTTAAATCTCTTAAGAGCTCAAGGCCAACTTTCCAGTCCTTCAACAGCCTCATCAGTTCCTAACGGGCCACTCATTGGTGTGATGAGCGACATCACATAGGGGCTCACATCAACAAGCAAGAAGGAACTTGCCTCTTCCCATCTAACAGTACGAATACTAAGATAGGCCAAAGTCCACTTGGTACCACTATCAAACCGCTTCATTCCAGACTAGAGGAATGTGCTCACTAACAATCTGTGCACAGCATCTCAGATAAGGTGTACTGAATGGTCTTAGGATCACCTTGTAGCCCACAAAGTCCCGAATTTACGGGGTTCTCCAACTATGGATCTGTTCGCAACGCCCATGAACCTCAGGCTTCCGCTGCTCCCCAGTCCTAGACCCCAAGGCTCTTTGGCAAGAAGCATGCCAACAACGGTGGGTACAACAACGATATTTACGTCTCGTCCCTGTTTTTGTCTGAAGAGAAGGGTACTTAACAAGGCTAGAACATCGGTCAGCCTCTCAAGGGCTCTCATAGCTCCGCTATGGCATTACACAGAACGGTTTCCAAACCTTCTGCAGCTCCTGATAGAGCCTCCAAGAGAACCCTCTCCATGTCACAGACAACCACACTTCGACATCTACCTCAAGCTATAGCTTCGCATGATTGTACGCTTGAAGACTACCCAGTACCTCCTCTCTCAGAGAGGCTTTTTGCAATAAGTTGCAAAGAGGTTGTCTAGATATCTGAGGAATTCCCCAGCATCAGTCTACCAGGCAAAGTATAACGTCTTTTGTAGTTGGTGTTAGCGGAAAGCGTACCTCTCCACTCGATACCTATATTCCAGCAATAGCGGAGTCCTTGAGTGTATTCAGTTTCAGCAGGTAAGATGATCACTCGACCTTGAGCCTCGCCTTCAAACTGAAAGGAAGGGACACCCCCCTCATCGCTAGATCTTTCCTAACTCATGCGGACTTACAACTTGCCTTTTCCCAGTCGGATATGAGACTTGAATAACTATGATCATGCCATATTCTATTAATAATGCTTAAAATAAATAACATTATATTAAAATGTACATGTTCAATCATTGCATATGGAATTCCATCAGGTCCAGGGGCTGTATCATTACAAGTAGCAAGTGCTGAATCAAGTTATCTTAAAGTAAAAGGAGAATTATATGACTCTTCCCTTCCTGTTGCAAAATTTAAAATTTTAAATATGTAATTTCCCTGGTAGTTACCTATATATAGCTTAAATCCTGCGTTTCGTCGGGCGATTTCGCGGCAATCACCGCCATGACAGTAGGTGGTCATACATGAGCGCCATCTCTCATAGGTTACTAGAACCATTCCCAACATTCCAGAAATTCCCTGCCGTTGATCGAGTCTACACCTAGGAAATTCGTTTCGCTGATTTATTACTTTATTCAACAATTTGGTGAAGTACCTTTTGTCTGATTATTGTTAATGGCCTTTGCTGCCTTTCAACTATCGAAGATATTGGATTTTCCTTTTCACACGAAATAAGATAGTTTTTTGTTGGTCCAACTTGGACAGTTTAATTTAACTTGATTTTCAAGATGGCTCCTCTGTTGTTAAACTGTGTGTGTAGGGCTAGACCGGCTTTCAAGCTGCTCTTGATTCCCACACAGTATGTAGCAGAGGGCATGTGTGTATTTGTTTTCTTTTCTATGTTCGTAAGATTGAAATGGATAGGATCAAGGAATTTTTTCCCCCTACTTTATTAACTAACGAACAACTCCTAAAGATATAATGGAAGGAAAAAGATTTAAACATTAAAACAATGACGTCACAATTATGTGACATAAACTCTTAGGCGAGATCTGAATGCCTTGAAGGAAATCAGTCCGCCATCGCGATGACGTCACAATCCTGTGACGTAATCTACTTAGGATGACTTTCAAATATGTGAATTATTTTCTTTTTCTTGCAAGAAATGTTTTAAATATTAACTTACTAAGCATAACTATTTTAATTTTTATTATGTAAGGAAATATATTATTAGTATATTTCCTTTAGTTAATTTTCGATTTATACTGAGATTTCCCGAGCGTACAGTACTCTTGACGATCGTTATTGTTTCACAATACTTGTATCGTTATTTAATATTTCGATTTTGAGAATACTAATATTAATCATATAACCTATTGTATTTTCTTTCTAGCCTTTGGCGAAAGAGTATAATCTCTCGCAATGGGAAGGTCTATTAAGATCTAATGTGAAATAGTTAAAAAGTGCTAGTGTTCAGTGGCACGTAAACTGACACAGTGCAGTGGAGGGTGCGTTCGTTCTTGTCCGTCATACTCCTAGCCCGGGACCTCTTCCATGCTCCCCAACTCCTGGGAGAAGGAAAGTCGAAAGGCTAAGGGAGATGTTAGACCTTGATCAGCGAACGAACGTCCCCTCGAGCGATCCTGTTGACGTATCCCAGTACGCTCACCCTCGCCATTGGAAAGGCGAGGTAAAAGTGTTATCCTCACCGTCGGTTGACGCGAGGCTTGCGGGACCGAGCGTCGAGACGCTCGCTCCCTCACAGCAATCTGGACGCGTTTTTGGGAGGCGGCATAGATCTTGTCGCTCCCTCACTTCCCCACATCAGGTTCGCGAACGTCATAGTTCCAAGCGCGCTCTCGCGGCAAGAACGCACGCGAGCTGCAGCGCTCATGGACGATCCCTCGCGAATAACGCTTCCTCGGTTCACGCTGTAAACATACAACATGCGGGACGCATGCAGCACACTGGAAGCTCACGGCAACCTGGACGCATGCAGCAGTCTGGACTTATGCTGGACGCCTGCAGTCAGGTTTTGTCCCCACAGCATGATAGACAAACAGTTGTCTCTCTTTCGCGACTTGCTGGACGCGATACTAACGCTTCCTCGCTTCACGCTGTAGACTTACAGCATGCGGGACGCATGCAGCACGCTGAAACCTCACGGCAACATAGACGCATGCAGCAGTCTGGACGCATGCAGCAATCTGGATGCATGCTGGACGCATGCAGTCAGGACTTGTCCTCGCAGCAGGATAGACAAGTTGTTGTCTCTCCTTCGCGACTCTCTGGACGCGCAGCTAACGCTCCCTCGCGTCACGCTGTTGACATATAGCATGCTGAACGCACGCGAGCAGGACTTACCCTCGCAGCATGGGGGTCACGATGTTGATGCTTCCTTACAGTATGATGGACTTATGCTGGAGGCACTGGAACCTGTCTCTCCCTCGAGACTTGCAGAACGTAAACGTGATGCTTCTTCACAACTGGATGATATCTTTCACGATGTTCCATCAGGACAGGATGAGTTCTTTATGGTAGACGATAACCGACAGGATGACACGGTTTTTTCCCCTACCCATTCAACTCAGGAGATCGATGTTCCTTTAGCCGAAGTTTTAGAGGACGAATCTCAGGATTAGCGGCAGGCAGCTGACCTTAAAAAGCTTCTGACAGTTTTAACATCTCTGTATCCAGAGGAATTTACTCAACCTATGCCTCAGAGCCCGCCCTCTCAGTTTTTGAAGGGCAGACCCCAAAAAACATCCTCCTTCAAGAAGATGGTTCTGGCTAGATCGGTTAAGAGAGCTTTCTCAACTCTCAACCAATGGACGTCCAAGAGGAAGGCTCTAGGGAAGGACTTATTGGCAGCTATTACGCACAAGCGTCAGTACTTTTGTGGTAGAGCTTGTCTAGAAGAAGACAGAGAATGGCTGCTGGAGGTCAACCTCTTAACCCCAAACAGCAACCAAAACCCAAAAGTGATCTCAATCTCCAGACACAAGTTTGTTCCGTAACTGAAATACAAACCGCGCTATTTAATATGGGTAATTACTTTCGGCGTAGCTGAAATGACGAGCCATTAGAATTTTAACGAGGGTTTACTACCCCACCGCTAGTTGGGGGGGGGGGGGGGGGTAGGGAGGGTAGCTTGCTACCCCCCCCCTCACACACACCTGTGCTTGAGCTCACTTTGCTCTCAGCTTGGGTGGTAGTCGGACGTGTCTGCTGTCACCCTCGCCTTCTTTGACAGCCATTGTTAATGCTTTTTGCTTTTCCTTTGACAGGTGTGCGTGTAGTTGACCTCTGCTATGTGAAAGTGTCCTGGATTATCCGACCGCCCTTGTGGCACGTATATGTCGGCGGTCAAGACGGACCCTCACACCCTATGTCCTTATTGTAGGGGCCAGCGGTGTGATAGAAATAAAGTGTGTGGTGAGTGTAGGGAGTGGTTTACCTCCCAGTGGAAGAGGTTTTCTCGGCGCCGGAAGAAGAAGTCCAGACGGGATATTTCTCCTTCAAAGGTTTCTTTGAAAGGAGAAAATCCCAAGGACTCTACTTCCGTGGCCCTAACCTCCTCCTAAGCTCCCACTCGATCGGTTTCTTCCGAGAAATTGTCGAGTGGTAGCGTAGGCCATAGTTCTGTTGCTCGATCTCGGGGTTTGGGAGAGGGAGTTGCCTCCCATAGTGAGGCAGCTCCTCCTCCTTCCCCGGGGGAGGATTTAAATATGCCTGTGTCTAATAATGATTTATTTCAGCTTTGGGCTTCCTTGGGCTTTGAGGGTTCACCCTCCAAGGAAGCCTTTTTTGACATGATCAGGTTGGGGGCAGCTGTCAAACAATCGTCGACTTTAGCAGAGGTTGATCCTCTGTCTATCGTCGACGTTGTCGTGGCAGAGGCTTCCGATGAGTTATATCAAACCTCTGCTCATGATGATCCTGAGGTAGCTGAAGGCTTAGTTCCCCCCTCTGAACATCCTTCGAAAGAGGAACTAAGTCCAACGGTCTCCCCTGCTGGTGATTCTCCCCCTCGGGGGAGTTCCTCACAGAGACTCCTCTTCGGAGGACTGCTGATGGTCAGCCCGCTGACTCCACGGCCCCCAGAGGGTGTATAAGGCGTAAAGCTCGCCTTCCTCTTCACCGTAGAGGCCTTCCTTCACCTCACAAGGGTGTTAGGAGGCGCCTCTTCGGTTCATCGTCACCGCAGTCTGCCGCAGAGGAACCTCACCATTGTTCTCCAACTCTACCAGCTAGAACCCTGGACCTTTCTGCAGATCGTTCGCGATCTCCTTCGGTGGAAGGTCGTCCTTACAAAGGACACGCTGACCTTCCACCCGCCAGATCTGCTGACCTGCCGTCGCCGTTCCTGGCTGCTGATGTGCTGTGGGCGCCAACACATCCCGTTGTAAAATGAGCCGGCAAACGCTCATCGACAGAAGTTGCTCCTGTTAAAGCGCACCAGCGCTTACCTGCGCGTCAGTGCTCACCTGCGCGCCAGCGCTTTCCAGATCGCCAGCTCGCTACTGCGCGCCCTCATCCTCCTGCGCGCCAGCGCTCGCCTACGCGCCAGCACTCTCCTATGCGCCAGCACTCTTCTGCGCGCCAACGCTCGCCTGCGCGCCAACGATCTTCTGCGCGCCCACGATCTTCTGATCTGGGCGCAGTGAGGAAGTTAACTTCTTCCCCTGCTCGCCAGTGCTCACCAACGCGCCATCAGTCCTCGCCTGCGCGCCATCCCTCACCAGCGCGCCCTCGCGCGCAGTCTCCGACACGCGCTCACGAGGTTGCGCGCCCACGCCCATCACCACAGCCAGATGTGTGCTCTCATGCGCGCCTGCGCGCAAGGGATATGTCTCCTGCGCGCGTGTGCCCAACGTTATCGCCCGCACGGGCTCTTCGGCCGGACCCTGCGCGCCCGCAAACAGTCGCCTTCGCTCACGCGAGCGCTTATCCATCTTTCAGCGCACCCTCTGCTTTCTCCAGCCCGCGCCCCTGCGCGGCATCGCTCGCCCTCGCCATCGCCCTCGCGCGTGCGAACAGTCTCCCGCGCGTGACCCAGGGCAATGCCCATCGCGCGAGCGCCAGCACGCTCCCCAGCGCGATCCCACGCGCGAGGCTGCAGGACAACGCGCAGCCAGGTCATCGTCGTCGCGCCCCCCCCCCCCCCCCCGCGCAAGCGCAGAACACGCGCTCGCCAGTGGGAGGGAGGATTCCGGATAGGTCCAGGGACTTTTCTCCTTTATCTTTTCAGGTGAACCCCCTTTGGTAATTCCTCCTAGGGATCGGTCGATCCCCTTCCCTCCAGAGGGAGTTTCTGACAGCGCAGCTGTCAGTCAGCAGCCTTGGTTTGGGTCCCTGGTCAGAGCAGTCATGCAGGCTTTTAAGCCTGTTCTCTCTGAGCTGGGCCACAAATCATTGGCAGCTTCTACTCCCCTGAAGAGGAAGAGAGGAGTGTCTAACGTGGTAACTTCTCCGAAGGTGAAGCTGACTCCTCGTAAGTCCTTGAGGAAGGCCTCCTCACCCCCCCAGACTTTCACTCCCTCCCCTTCGGACGAAGATTTCCCGTCCTCAGGGGAGTCACGCGAAGTGAGGCGTTCCCCCATCGCACCAATGAGGGAAACCCCACCTCGCGCTGGAAAGTCTTCTCGGGTAGGGGTGGAGAAGAGCCTCTCACCATCGCTGTTGGAGTCCTGCATCCCTACCAGGAGGGAGTCGAAGGACTCCAAGACTTTAGCGAAGTCATCTTCAAGGATTAGACCGGAGCCAGCCAAGCACTCAGAGAACATCCACAAGTCCCCCCAAGAAGAGCCTTTGGGGACAGGAGACTTAGCTGCTAGCCTTTCAGGAGAGGAGCTGAAGGAGTCAGAGCATGCATTCTGGCAGGTTCTGACCCTTCTGAGGAATCTCAATGGGTTTGCTGACCAAGAGATTCTCCCTCCTGAGGGCAAAGACACGGTCTTGGACTGAGTCTTTGGGACTCAAAAACCCTCAAAGTCCAGATCGGTTTTGCCCTGGTCTCAAGGGGTTAAGAATGCCAGAGAAAAGGTCGAAGCCCAGCTCTCTGAGCTTGCCTCCTCCAGCCAATCCAGCGCCGGCAACGAACTCCTCCCACCTCCCCGTGTCCATCAGAGGAGGTACTTTGACATCGTGGAGGAGACTTGTTTAGCTCTTCCCCTACACCACTCTTTGGAAGAGCTCACCAGGGGAGTCCCTCTAGAGAGACTCCAAGCGGCAGGTCTCGTTCTCGGCAACGGAGATCCTTAGCCAGGAGAAGGTAGCGAAGTGTGCCATGCAGGCAACTTCGTGGCTGGACATCTGGCTAGGGTCCCTAGGCATCCTATTACGTTCAGAGGACTTGTCCAAAGAAAGTACCAGGAAGGCCATGGAGACCTTTTTACTACTTTCAGATCCCAGTCCATCCGTCTTCAAGGAAGTACTTAAGATTCAGCCTAGACAACAAGGTGTACCAGTTCAAGGTGCTGTGTTTCGGTCTCTTCACACCACCAAAGGTTTTCACCAGTGTTCACCCTAATATCGTCATGGGCACACAGGATCGGCATCCGTCTCCTCCGTTATCTGGACGACTGGCTGATCCTAGCAGACTCGGAGTCAGCCCTTCTTCGACACCGAGACAAACTTCTGGGACTTTGCCAAGATCTGGGGATCATGGTAAATCTCGAGAAGTCCTCTCTGCTTCCCACTCAAAGACTGGTATATCTAGGCATGATCATAGACACCAATCTTCACAAAGCCTTCCCATCAGACGACAAGATAGCAAGGCTGAGGAGGGTCGCAAGTCCTTTCCTCAGACGAGAAGAACTTCCAGCCCAATCGTGGTTACGTCTCCTCGGTCACCTCTCATCCTTGGCCCGTCTAGTTCCCAACGGTCGCCTGAGGATGAGATCCCTCCAATGGCGACTCAAGTCCCGGTGAAATCAGGGTCACGATTCCCCGGACGTCATGATCCCTATGGGTTCTGCGGAACAGACGGACGAGAACCTACAAAGGGGAGTGGATCTTCTCATCCTCCCCCCGGATTTGATGCTGTTTTCGGACGCCTCAAAGAAAGGGTGGGGGCCCACGTTCTGTAACAGAGGACCTCAGGTCTGTTGTCAGAATCAGAAAAGTGCCTCCATATAAATCTGCTAGAAATGAAGGCCGTATTCCTGGCCCTTCAACAGTTCTAACAATACCTGGCGGGTCACTCTGTGGTGGTGATGAGCGACAACACCACAGTAGTGGCTTACATCAACAAGCAAGGAGGTATCTTTTCAAAGCAGCTATCCCATCTCGCAGTAGAGATACTGAGATGGAACGAAGCCCACTCGATTCCACTATCGGCTCGCTTCATTCCAGGCAAGAGGAATGTGCTTGCCGACAATCTGAGCAGAGCGTCTCAGATAGTGAGTACCGAGTGGTCTTTGGATCTTCTAGTAGCCAACAAAGTCTTGACTTTGTGGGGTTCCCCGACTGTGGATCTGTTTGCTACAGCGCTGAACTTAGAGCTTCCGCTGTACTGCTCCCCAGTCCCGGATCCCAAGGCACTCTGGCAAGATGCCTTTCAACAACGGTGGGACAACATCGACGTATATGCCTTTCCCCCGTTCTGTCTGATGAAGTGGGTGCTCAACAAGACCAGAATATCGGTCAATCTTTTGATGACCCTTATAGCTCCGCTATGGCATCACGCGGAATGGTTTCCGGACCTTCTGCAACTCTTAACGGAACTTTCGAGAGAACTCCCTCCACGACACGAGCTACTCAAACAACCACACGCCAACATCTTCCACAAAGCCGTAGCTTCGCTACGACTTCACGCCTGAAGACTATCCAGCATCTCCTCGCTGAGAGAGGATTTTCGCAGCAAGTGGCGAACGGGATGTCTGGACACCTGCGAAGGTCATCCGCATCTGTCTACCAGGCAAAGTGGGGAGTTTTCTGTGGTTGGTGTCGTGGAAGGGGTATCTCTCCCCTCGATGCCACTAGTCCAGCAATAGTGGAGTTCTTCGTGTATTTGCGGGAAGAAATGCGCCTTTCAGTCTCGGCGGGGAAAGGCTATCGCTCAGCCTCAAGTCTAGCCTTCAGGCTCAAAGGAGTGGACATTTCTTCCTCGCTAGAACTTTCCCTACTCATACGAAGTTATGAACTTACCTGCCCTCAGTCGGAAGTGAGACCTCCTCCATGGCACGTGGTTCGGGTTCTCAGGTCTCTTAAGAGACCTCCCTACGAACCATTACGCCAGGCTTCAGATCGCCACCTAACCTGGAAGACGGTGTTCCTACTAGCTTTGGCCTCGGCCAAGCGAGTCAATGAACTTCATGGTCTCTCTTATGACATCGCCCATTCAAGGGGATGGGGGGAGGTAATGTTGAGATTTGTCCATGAGTTTATTGCTAAGACTCAGAATCCGGGAGTGCCGGACCCTCGGTTCGACTCCTTCCAGATTTCGAGTCTTCGTTCTGTAACAGATGACCCAGACCATCTCCTACTGTGTCCAGTAAGGAGTCTTTGTTCTGTAACAGATGACCCAGACCATCTCCTAGTGTGTCCATTAAGGAGTCTGAGGCTGTATCTCAAAAGAATGGCTGCAGTTTGTCCCCAGGTGCAGGCATTGTTTGTGAGCACTGGGAGTACTAAGAGGAGGGTTACCAAAAATACCATCTCGGCATGGATTCGTAGGGTGATCCATCTGTCCCTGAATCCTAACCCTCCTCCGTCACATCGCCCTAGAGCACATGATGTCAGGGGCGTAGCTACGTCCCTGGCCTTCAAGAAAAACTTTTCTGTGACGCAGGTTCTACAAGCAGGGGTGTGGAAGCGTCAGACGACCTTCACAGCCCACTACCTGCAAGACGTGACCCACAGGATGTTCGATACATTTTTTATCGGCCCTGTGGTGGCTGCACAACAGCGGGTTTAAAACCTCAGTCTCCTTAATGGACAAGTAGCAGAAGGTTGAGGGCATTGTTACCCGGTCTTAGGCTGCATGAATGAAAAGGTATGTCTGGCCCTTATTCTTTTTTTTATCCTCCCCTCTTTTGGGGAAAGCAGCATCCTGGGCTCTCTGCACAGCTGACCTCGAACCACTGCAGGTAAAGTATGTTTCCTTATGTTTCTAGTATTAAGCTAATACTGTCACGTCCCCATACCCTCACGAGGTGGTATTGGGAGAGTCCTAGCCTAAAGTTTCCATCTAAAGGACTACAGGTCAACTTCCTAGGACGAGTCACACTTCATACCTTCACACACAGCTTACGTAGGCCGCAGCCCTTGCGTAGCAAGGTTCTAGCGAGGTGCAGGGACTCCTTATTGTTGAGTGCTGACACACTCAGATACTGAGTCCCCGGGCAAAGCCAAAAGCCAGTACTGGCTGGGACTTTCCACCCTTCTTAAGGGGTGAGTCACCCATTTTAAATAGTGTGGTTTGTATTTCAGTTATGGAACAAATGACAAATTCGTAGGTAATTTGTTTTTTTCCTAACTATACAAACCTTAGCTATTTAATCAAAGTTGCCCGCCAGCCCTATCCCCCGTGAAGTCTTACCTCTAAGCAAAGTGAGCTCAAGCACAGGTGTGTGTGAGGGGGGGGGGGGCGAGTTAGCAAGCTACCCTCCCTACCCCCCGCTAACTAGCGGTGGGGTAGTAAACCCTCAGTAAAATTCTAATGGCTCGTCATTTCAGCTACGCCGAAAGTAATTACCCATATTAGATAGCTAAGGTTTGAATAGTTTAAAAAAATACAAATTACCTACGGATTTGTCATATTCCACTACTGGCAGCAGCTCTTGCAAGAGCAGGTTAACCAGATGCTGTCAAAAGCAGCAATAGAAGTGGTAGAAGTCCTATCGTCAGAGGGATTTTACAACAGACTTTTTCTAGTTCCAAAGAACTCGGGGGGGGGGATGGAGACCTGTTCTGGACGTCAGTCCCTTGAACAAGTTCGTCAGCAAGTAAATTTGCCATGGAAACTTCTGCGTCAGTCCTAGCAGGCACCAGACAGGTAGACTGAATGGTGCCATTAGATCTGCAGAATGCATTTTTTCCACATCCCAATACACCCGAACCACAGAAAATTTCTAAGAATTGTGTTCCTAAAACTACTTATCAGTTCAAAGCACTCTGTTTTGGAATGGTCACGGCTCCCTACGTTTTTTACTCGAGTGGTTGCCAACGTGGCTCGCTGGCTACATCTAAAGGAGTACGGACATCTATGTACCTGGCGACTGGCTACTCAGAGCAAGGTCGCAAGAAAAGTGTCTGGAGGCTCTTCAAATTACATTGTCCTAGACGCAACAGTTAGATCTGATGGTGTACCTGGCCAAATCTCAACTGACGCCCTCGCAGAACATCTTTTACCTGGGGATGAGAATTCACTCAGTGGTTTTTCGAGCTTTTCCAGCCCCGTAACGCATTCTAGATTGCCTAGTAAAGGTGCGACATATCCTAGACATTGGGTCCTGCTCGGTGAGAGAATGGATGAGTCTCCTGGGTACCCTCTCATCGATCGATCAGTTCGTTTTCCCTGGGAAGACTTCAGTTTCGGCCTCTTCTTTTTCATCTTGCAAAGTTTGGATGAGAGGTCAAAGTCTAGAAAAGTGAATTCCGGTGCCTCTGAGGATGGGGAATCACTTGAGTTGGTGGCACGATCCCATCAAACTCCTGGAAGGCCTCGAACTTTATCTGTGGAACCCCGAACTAGTGTTGTATTCCGACGCCTCAGACATAGGGTGGGGTGCAACACTGGGGAAGGCTGAGATATAGGTTCTCTCGACAGAGTCTCAGAGGGAATGGCCCATAAACATCAAGGAGCTAGTGGCTATTCACCTAGCACTAATACACTTTCAGGAAGAAGTCCAAGGAAACTTAGTTCAGGTCAACGCAGACAACACAGCATTGGCCTACATCAAGAAGCAGGGAGGCACTCGTTCAGACTCACTTTACGAGACTGCGAGAGATCTACTACTGTGGGCAAAGGCGAGGGACATAACCCTGATAACTCGCTTCATAGAAGGGGAAAGAACGTCAGGGCGGACCTTCTCAGCAGAGGAAGACAAGTTCTAACTACAGAGCGGACCGTACATCACGAGGTGTACACCAGCCTTTGGATGTTGTGGGGTCAACCCTCGATAGACCTCTTCGCTACACAGTTGACAAAGAGGTTGCCAGTGTATTGCTCTCCAGTCCCAGACCAGGAATCAGCTGCAGTGGACGCTTCTCTCTTGGATTGGGGGGACATAAACGTGTACGCTTTTCCACCATTCAAGATCCTGGACAGAGTCCTGAAAAAGTTCAAGGAATAACACAACGCCCGCATGACCCTGATAGCTCCGTTTTGGCCCATGAGACCTTGGGTTGCAGAAGTGATGGAGTGGCTGGTAGATACCCCCAGAATGTTACCAAGTCGGAGCGATCTACTCAAACAGCCACACATAGAGAGGTACCATCAGAATCTCCCCGCTCTCAATCTGACTGCCTTTCAACTATGGAAAAGCTGGCAAGAGCGAAGGGTTTTTCAAGGGAAGCTGCACGAGCTATCGCGAAAGCTAGAAGGACATCCACTATTAGAGTTTACCAATCTAAGTGGGACGGGTTTAGAGAATGGTGCAGGAATAACACATTTTCCTCTACCAGTTCCTCTATAGCCCAAATAGCAGATTTTCTGTTGCATCTGCG
>NC_090739.1:55159314-55164314 GCF_036898095.1 Palaemon carinicauda
CCCCTTCCTTTCGGCACTCTTTCGGGTGCCGGGCACAGAGGCTCATAGCCTCTTAGCCCGGCACTCATTCTGTTGTCTTCGTATGTGTTGTCCTTGCCGTCTGCCGGCCTACAGGCCGGCCGCCGGTGGGGGGTGGTGTTCTCCAGTTCTCTTGCTGTCGGTCGGCGATGGTTAGATACCTTTGCCGGCCGGTCTCTTGCTCATCTGCCGGCCACTATAAGTGGGGCCGGCAGCCGAGCGCTACCTGGTGTGGAGGCCAGCCGACAGGGTTTGCTTACGGCTGCCGGCCGGCCTGCTACACTGCCCGGTTAGCCGGCCACTAAGAATGATGGCCGGCAACGCAGTGCAAACCGGGTGGCTGCGGACCGGCAACCACTGCCGGCCGGTTCAGGCATGGGATCTGGAGTTCTGCCCAATAGGGGTGATCTGATGTTGTGTACTTGAGATCTACCTTTCGAAAAACGGGGGGGGGGGGTGCTGACCGGCAATAGCCGGCCGGCACACCACCCTCAGGTACTGTATCAGTCCTTTCCTTGGTGGTGTATTCAACCAAGGGAGTCCATGATATAGTAGGTTACAACACCGTCTTTTCTAACTTACTTGTGTTACTTGTGCAATCACTTGGTGTCGCCTTACAAGGATAAAAGAGAATTCTTTTCATCCCTGGCCGGAATGGTAAAATTCTACCTTAGGTGTGAGCTACACCTAATTTCCTTTGGAAATATGCTCTCTGGTTATTCTAGTAAAGACTAACTACGTGACTTTGGCTGGTGGGCTTCCACAGGTGTTTGTGTGGGTTTCACAAGTAGGTGTCTTTCCCTTATTCTTGGTGAATACTCATTTTTACATGTGAATTGAAATTCACTTGATATTCATGGTAAATTTCTTCTTTTACAGGAGGAGCATCCGAAGTGTGATAGTGTCTTCTGCAATGTCCGCAGTAAGAACTTTTGCGGACATGTCTCGTGTAGGAGGCACGCGGCTTGCGCAGCCTCCAATGATGACCATCGCTACTGGGATCCGCAGGTATGTGCTGTATGTACTAACCTGCTATCAGAGGCTTTTGAATCCCCTAGGTCGGCGGAGTCAAGAGATGCAACGAGGGAGAAGCTTCGCTTATGGGTAAGGGGTTTTCAGAAAAACACCACTGGACCTTATCTTCCTAATGAGAAGATGAGGGCATACCTTTTTCCCAAGGCTTCCATTGACGCTGTTGTTCCCCAGCCTCGGCCGGAGATCCCTCTCGTCCAGATCCCAGTGGAGGAGGATGTTGCTGATGCCATGCAGGACATTCAGTTGGATGACAAGATGTCTGACTTGTCCGATCGTGCGGAACAGGATCTCCTCGCAGAAGGTGAGGAGGAGGATCGAGATCCTATTGCCGTGGAGGAAGAGGTTCCCGTATCTTCAGACGTGCCAGTTCAGATCCCTGAACCTATCCCCTCTACCTCGTCCGCTCTTCCAGCAGAGCTAGGACAGGCTCTCTCTTCCATCGTTGGTATGATCCAACAGATGCAGAGGGAGAATAATCAGAAGGCCGCTACTTTGGAGCTCCAGATGCAGAAGATCACAGCATCACGTGGACCTCCAAAGAAGCTCAACGTGAAGGACCTTCCTCTGTGCTCGGATGCCAACCCGTGGAGATATGCCGAGCACATGCCGATGACGATCGGGAAGATCGTCATGTCGGAGAAACTGGGCTCAGTTCCCCTTAAGGAGGTGGAATTCTGGCCCAGTAGAGGGGCCTACCCGGACTGTTATGTCCGTTTGAAGAAGGAGCCGGCCTCGAAGGAGGAGACGGAACCGAAGGAGGTGATTATCCTGGATCACTCCAAGGCTCAAGCTACTCTAACAGCTGCATTGAAGGAGAGGGGGTTCTCAAACTCTAAAGTTGCCGCTTTGAGTAAGAAGCACCCCTCCTTTGTATCCTCCCCGGCTAGGGCCTTCCCCTTTATGCAGAAGGGGTTCGCGGCCGTCTTGAAGGCAGTTGAAGCTGGCAAACCGTGTCCATCTCTGGAGGAATGTAAACCTCTGTCGTTGGCCTTGCCGCTGGACAATAAGGACTGGAAGGAGGTGCACCTCACTTTCTCGGTTGGGAAGTTGGACGCCGACATTGCAGGTCAGCAGTTCGGCGAAAACCTTCCCAAGTTGTCGGAATTCCTCCTACGGAGGGAATTGGACACAAAGGAGTGCCTGGCAGCCTCGATGTCTCTCCAGACCAACATGGAGACGATGGCTAGCGACCCCAAGATGCCGGAGATGTTCATGGTAATGGCCAAGATCCATCTGGCCACGGTGACTAAGGACCTCTATTGCTTTGTTAAAGCAAGGAGGGCCTGTAGAGAGTTTGTTTTCGCCTCGGCCAGAGTGAGGCATGAACCCAAGAGGCTCATTTCATCCAGCATCTGGGGTAAAGATCTCTTTCCCAACGACGTGGTCAAAGAGGTGGTGGACAAGGCAGCCACTGAGAACCGTAATCTTCTCCTGAAGTGGGGCCTGTCCCTTAAGAGGAAGTCTTCTCCGGATGAGGGCCCTCAGCCGAAAGGAAAGGCGAAGAAATCAAGGTTTTCCTCCCGTCCAGCCAAGCCTTTCAAACCACAAAGACAGCAGCAGCAGCAGCCAGCTTTGCCTCCGGTACCACAACTGGTAGCCCAGACCCCGACCACCTTCCAATGGGTACCCCAAGCCGTGTCATCAGCTTCCCCGGCATTCAATCCAGTGTTCGAGGGACAATCGACCACGTTTCGTGCAAAGCCCAGAGGTGCAGCCAGAGGTTCGGCGAGACGCCCCTCTAGGGGACGAGGATTCAGAGGTGGTCGCGGCCAGGGAGGCAAGACTGCAGGGCAGTCAAAGTGAAGTGTCGCCGGTAGGTGGGAGACTTCAGTATTTCCGGGATCGCTGGACCTTCGATCCCTGGGCCCACAGCCTTCTCAAAAATGGACTGGGTTGGAGTTGGTACAGTACTCCGCCCCAGTGCCCTCAATTTTTCCAACACTCCACCCCCGTTTTGGAGGAGTACATCCAAGATCTGTTGGAGAAAAAGGTGATCCGGAGGGTAAAGTCCATCAAGTTTCAAGGGAGGCTGTTTTGTGTTCCCAAGAAAGACTCGGGGAAACTCAGAGTCATTCTGGACTTGTCACCACTCAACAAGTTCATAGTGAACCACAAGTTCAAGATGTTAACGTTACAACACATAAGGGCCTTACTGCCCAAGAGGGCATATACCGTCTCCATCGATTTGTCAGACGCATATTGGCACGTTCCAATAAGTCGCCGTCTCTCCCCCTACCTAGGATTCAAGCTACAACAAAAACTTTATGCTTTCAGAGCGATGCCCTTCGGGCTAAACATAGCCCCAAGGATCTTTACGAAGCTTGCGAGCGCAGCGCTCAAACAGTTACGCCTAAAAGGGTTCCAAGTAGTAGCCTACCTGGACGATTGGTTGGTGTGGGCAGCATCCAGAGCAGAATGCTTGCAAGCTTCCCTACAAGTGATTCAGTTCCTGGAATATCTAGGTTTCATGATCAACAGAAAGAAGTCTCGTCTTTCTCCAGCTCAGAGGTTCCAGTGGTTGGGAATTCACTGGGATCTAGTGTCACACCGTTTTTCCATTCCGATGTCGAAAAGGAAGGAAATAGCGGGGTCTGTCAGGAGACTTCTAGGTTCCGAGAGGATATCAAGACGCGAACAAGAGAGGGTTTTGGGCTCTCTTCAGTTTGCATCAGTAACAGACCCAGTGCTAAGAGCACAGCTAAAAGATGCAGCGGGAGTATGGAGAACCTTTGCATCGAAAGAGCGAAGGGACTTGAAGAGACCGGTCCCACTTCGACTACGTTCTCTTCTCAGACCGTGGTCTCAAGCCAGTCGTCTAAAGAGGTCTCTACCTCTTCAGCCATCCCCCCCGTCAGTGACAATCCACACAGACGCCTCAAAGGTAGGGTGGGGGGGTCACTCCCATCGGAAAAAAGTGCAAGGGACCTGGTCCAAGCTATTTGGGACTTTTCACATAAACTTTCTAGAAGCTATGGCAGTGCTTCTTACCCTGAAGAAAGTATCCCCACGTCACTCGATCCATGTAAGGTTGGTACTGGACAGCGAGGTGGTAGTGAAATGTCTGAATCGGCGGGGATCGAGATCCCCACCTCTCAACCAGGTAATGTTAGCCATATTTCGACTGGCGGAGAAGAAGAAGTGGCACCTGTCAGCAGTTCACCTTCAAGGAGTCCGGAATGTGACCGCGGACGCTCTATCCAGGGTTACACCGATAGAGTCAGAATGGTCCCTAGACGCAGGATCATTCTCCTTCATCTTGAGACAAGTCCCAGAACTGCAGATAGACCTCTTCGCGACGAAGGACAACAAGAAGCTGCCGAAATATGTGTCCCCATACGTGGACCCATTGGCGGAAGCAGTAGATGCGATGTCCCTCGATTGGAACAGATGGTCCAGGATCTACCTGTTTCCCCCTCACAATCTGATGTTGAGGGTCCTCAACAAACTGAGATCCTTCAAGGGAGTAGCAGCAATAGTGGCCCACAAGTGGCCGAACAGTGTATGGTTCCCTCTAGCTCTGGAACTACGACTGAAGTTTCTACCACTCCCGGACCCAGTTCTGTCCCAGCAAGTCCAGAAGTCGACTGTCTACGCTTCATTACAGAAAACCCGGACCCTGCAGCTCATGATTTTCTCTCCCTAGCGGTGAAGAAACGGTTCGGGATCTCGAAAGGTAGCATCGACTTCCTGGAAGAATACAAGTGTAAGTCTACTAGGAGGCAGTACGAATCAGCATGGAAGAAATGGGTAGCCTTTGTCAAAGACAAGAACCCGCAAGAGATCTCTACGGAGTTCTGCCTATCCTTTTTCATCCACCTCCACGGACAGGGGCTGGCGGCTAACACGATTTCTACATGTAAGTCAGCTCTGACAAGACCCATTCTATATGCCTTCCAGGTAGACCTCGCTAACGAGATGTTTAATAAGATCCCGAAGGCCTGTGCTAG
>NC_090739.1:55174314-55179314 GCF_036898095.1 Palaemon carinicauda
TTTGCGTAGTGCGTTATTCGCAAGTGTTACAGTGCGTTCTCCCTGTGTATATCCCAGTGTACTTATAACTCGCTAGTGTTGTGCCTTTCGTGTGCGAACGATGGAGCATGTGCGACGTTGCCCTGGTCCTAGAGCCGGAAAGTCGTGTGGGGCTTTCCTCTCTAAACCAGAAGTAGACCCTCACTCCCTTTGTTCCACGTGTAGGGGGAAAGTTTGCTCCTCCGCGGACACGTGTCCGGAGTGCGTAAGCTGGGATGATATCCAGTGGGTACGCTACGGTACCAAAAAGAAGAAATCTTCTAAGCGTTCCCCCAGGAAAGTTAGTGGCGTTTCTTCGTTACCGTTGGCCAGTGATCGGTCCGACGAAGCCTCGGCTTCTCCGTCTCCTTCGCAGAGGAGAGGGCAACAAGCCCCCAGTGTTGTGGTTAGTCAAGGCGTTCTTCCCGGGGAACCCAGTGCGAGGGAAGAACCAAGGGCAGGCCCCTCTAGGGCTAACGGAGGGTCCGGTAGTGCTTCTGGTGAATCAGGCCTCGTGGTAGGGGACCACGCGTCCTCGGAAGACCCCGTATGGGGCAGTGTTGTGGTTTCAGAGTCTCCTCCACCCTCGTGGGCCGGTGCGTCGGGCTCTCCCCCGCCAAAGGACAGCCAAACTAGAGTTTGCCGCCCGAGTAGCGATGCCTTCGGGTGGAAGCTGCCGAAGACACCAGGGAGGTCACCGCTAAGAATGGACGTGACCCTGGACCCCTGGCCCCCTGGCATGGATAGAGTAGACTCGGTGCCGACGATCTCCACGGCTGTTCCCGAGGACTTCCTCCAGCATTCAATCTCGGACGTCCGGCGGCGAAGAACTTCCCCCACGGATCACGCGGGCAGCCGTTACATGAGGAACGTGGCGCCCTCGGACTCGTCAGAGATAGACTCATCCTCCGAGGGAGAAGTCAGGGAGAAACGGCGCAGGAAAAGGAACTGTCCGAAAGCGATCATTCCCGCTCTAGGTCAAGGTCGCGACATAACAAGAAGCACCCCCGCTCCCACTCCCGTAAGTATAGGAGAAATGCCTCTCCCGGCGGCGCCTGGGTCTACGTCCCTTCAGGAGAGTCCAAGAGGCTCCACTCTCCAGACTCTCGTTCCAGTGAACGTGCGTCTAGGCTGCCGCTCCCTACGCACAGCCTAGAACCGCGCGACCTGCCACGCAGGAAAGACCTCTCACAGAAGCATAAGTCCTCGAGGCCTCCGTTTCACCCCGCCCAGCGGGGGAAACGCGCTTCTTTGAAGGCAGCCTGACCGAACCAGCCCAGCTGGTGCGGTCATCGAGTAAGAAGGATCGGTTCCCGTTGTCGGGTCAGCCCACCGGGACCGTGACTTCCGCTTCCAGAGCCTTGGGGCAACCGAGGGCCCTCCCTGAGCCGGTGGTACCCGCCTTGCAGCGAGATCCACCCTCTTACGGAGCTCCCTACGGTTACAGGTCGGCCCTCCTGGACCCAAGAGCGGGACGACCGGTCTACCGAACAAGCAACCCGGCGCCCCCGCTCCAGGCCGAGGCCTCGGCTGACGGAGGAGAAGCTCCCCCGTCGGAGGACTCCGCATACAGAAGGGTGGCGGGCCTCATCAGGAGGCACCATGGGATTACAGAACCCTCAGCACCTAAGGGGAATTCCTGGAGATCAAGCCTCCTGAGAATCACACATCACGACACCCTTCCGAAGTCCTCCCTGGCCCTTCCTCTTGCCCCAGACCTAGTACTGGGACAAGAGTACATAGACAACTTAGTGGCCAGCAATGCGGAAGCCCTCAAGTCCCAGAGTGCCTCGAAACTGCTCCAGGGCCTCAAGGCACAAGGGAAGGTTTACATTCCTGAAGGGCGGCGCCCAGGCTCCTGTAGAGTGGACCCGGCCTTGGACATCCTGGGACAAGGCGGCTCGGACGAAAGGGCCGCGTCAGCCCCGGTTTCCTTCTCGCCTACGGAATCCTCCATGATGGAGGAGATGTCGAGGGACCTGGTTAACGTCTCCTCATGGCTGGACTGGTGGGCCTCCACGTTAGTAAGCGTGCAAGCCTCCATCGACCCCGAAGATCCAGAGCAGCAGAGTCTCCTGACGGACCTTCTCACCTCCGGGGGGAAAACTCTGAAGTTTCTAGCGTACCAAGCGCTCGCCTTGACAGCCAACTGGGTACTAAGGAAACGAGACACGGTTCTATCTAAGATGTCGAGGAGGATCCCAGACAGGGAGGCCCGAGATGTGCGTAGCCTACCCTTGGGGGGTGAGTCTCTGTTCCCTTTAAAAGAGCTGGAAAATCTAATGGAGAAAGTGTCCAAGAAGAGAGAGGCCAACGTCCCCAGACAAGCGTCATTTAGAAGGCCGCCATACAGGAGGTCAGCCTCGGATAGCGCCGTGACTCCTCAGGCCGCCCCCAGCTCTTCGAGGAGGGACGCCCCTTCCTCCTCCTGGACAACAACTCCTCAGCCCTCCCGCAGAGGAGCACCAGCTTCTGCCAGCTCCTTCAGGTCGGGTTACTCCGCCTCGAAGAGAGGCAGATCAGGCCGCCCCTCTAGGAGAAGGTAGAGGGAGAGGCCCCCTACTCCCGCCCAAGCCTCGGGTTGGGGGATGCCTCAGACCTCATTGGCAAGCATGGAAAACACAAGGAGCGGATCCTTGGACGGTGTCCGTCCTGAAAGAAGGTTACAGGCTCCCCTTCATAGCGGACCCACCTCCTCTTATTCCAGCCAGCCAGACAGAATGGTTGGCCCCCAGGGACCCGATGAAAAGGGCCACCCTTCAAGGGGAGATTTCCTCCATGTTAGAGAAGGGGGCCATGGAAGAGGTCCTTCTCCCAGGCCCAGGCTTCTACAGCCGCCTGTTCCTGGTAGAGAAAGCAATGGGGGGGTGGAGACCCGTGATAGACCTGTCGGCCCTCAACAAGTTCGTCAAGAAGACGGACTTCAAGATGGACACCCCAAAATCCGTCCTGATGTCCTTGAGGGAGAAAGATTACATGATGACGGTCGACCTCAAGGACGCATACTTCCAGATCCCTGTCCACCCGTCGAGTCGGAAGTTCCTCCGGGTAAAATGGGGTTCCCAGATCCTGCAGTTCAAGACCCTTTGCTTCGGCCTGTCGACGGCCCCTCAAGTGTTCACGAGGGTCTTCGCGACAGTCTCAGTGTGGGCTCACGAACGGGGTATCCGTCTCATCAGATACCTAGACGACTGGTTGCTCCTTTCCAACTCAAAGGCCCTCTTGGAGGAACAGGGGAGAAACCTCCTCCAGTTCTGCAGGAATCTGGGAATCATAATCAATCTGGAAAAGTCGAACTTAACACCATCCAACAGAATGGGATACTTGGGGATGACGTTGGACACCGTGCAGGGGAAGGTTTTCCCCTCGGAAGACAGGATACGGAACCTCAATCACATCATTCAGCCGTTCCTGTCAGAACATTCCAGGAGGGCGAAAGACTGGCAGAGACTGATAGGTCACCTGGTCTCATTGGAGAAACTGGTTCCCCAAGGGAGGATGAGGCTCAGACCCGTGCAATGGAACCTCAAGAGCCTCTGGTCCCAGACAGGCTCTCAGAAGGCGTTAATTCATATCCTTCCAGACACGAGAACCTCCCTAGAATGGTGGCACTGCCAGTCGAACTCCCTCAAGGGGATGCCCCTCGGGTCCTGTCCCCCCGAGTACCTCCTGTTCACAGACGCCTCCAACCAAGGGTGGGGGGCCCACCTTCTGGAAGAGACAGCAAGCGGTACCTGGTCGGAGAGCGAAAAGCATCTCCACATCAATGTCCTAGAGCTAAGAGCAGTCCAGAAGGCATGTCTGCACTTTGCAAGTCGGTTAAAGGGAAACACCGTGGCGTTAATGTGCGACAACGCCACGGTAGTAGCCTACATAAAGAAGCAAGGGGGCATGAGATCGAAAGAACTGTGCGACCTCGCCATAAGCATTCTACATTGGGCGGACGAGTAGCAGGTGGTGCTGCTAGCAAGGTTCATCCCCGGGAAGAGAAACGTGCTAGCCGACGGCCTCAGCAGAATGGGTCAGATAGTGGGGACAGAGTGGTCTCTACACCCAGAGGTAGCCAGACTCATCATTCAACGCTGGGGCTCCCCGGTGATGGACCTCTTTGCAACAAAGCTCAACGCCCAACTACCGGTCTATTGCTCCCCGGTACCCGACCAAAAGGCAGCCCTAGAAGACGCCTTCCAGCACAAGTGGGACAACTTGGACGTGTACGCTTTTCCCCCCATCACGCTGATAAGGCAGGTACTCAACAGAGTAAGGGCCTCCCAAAACCTAAGGATGACTTTGGTAGCGCCCTGGTGGCTGGAGAGAGAGTGGTTCGCGGATCTAAAAGACCTAGCGAGCCAACCACCTTGGCCTCTGCCCGCCAGGTCAGACCTCCTGCGTCAACCTCACTTCCTCAGGCTCCACGACAACCCTCTCTCTCTTCGCCTTCACGCCTGGAGACTATCGAGCGGCTCTTGAAGAAGGAGGGGTACTCCTCCGCCACAGCTAAGAGAATATCCCTATACCTGAGAAAATCCTCTACCGTGGTATACCAGGCGAAGTGGGCCTCCTTTACGAAGTGGTGCTCGGAGAAACACATAAGACCGCTTAAAGCTTCGGTCCCGGACATAGCTGAGTTTCTAGTGTACCTTAGGGATGAAGTAGGAATGTCAATCCCAGCCATTAAGGGAGTACGAGCCGCCTTAGGCCAAGTCTCCCTCCTGAAAGGCATCGACCTGGGGACCTCGAGACACATAGCGATGCTGATTAGGAGTTTCGAGCAGTCCTGCCCTCCTCAAGCTAGGAGAGTGCCCAGGTGGGACCTGGCCAAGGTCCTGAAAATGCTAAGTCGTCCTCCCTTTGAACCCCTGAAAGATATCGGGGACAAAGACCTCACCCTCAAGACCGTCTTCTTGCTAGCCTTGGCTTCGGCTAAGAGAGTGGGCGAGATCCATGGTCTGTCTTACGACGTTGCGCACTCCAAAGGGTGG